>NW_015641038.1:833954-865509 GCF_001515625.1 Sinocyclocheilus rhinocerous | reverse complement strand
ACTGTTCACAAAGACCTCATCCTACCCGCTTCCGCAAGATTCTGTCCCGCGCCCGCAGAAATATATCTTATCTGGTCCCGCTCCAACTGATTGGCCATTGCATTCCAGAAATCAACAGTTGAATCTGTGATTGGCTACATTGCGCAACCCTTTAAACACGTGTTATAAATAGAAACTATGCCTAGCTTGTGCATGTCAATCATTTTAATGTTAATATTAGTTGTTCTTTTTGCTTTTGTGCAAAAGATAAATAATTTATGTTTTAGACACTTTATGTTTAGATTATTTCTATTTTGCGGGAGTCCCGCGAATCATTTTTCTCCCGCATCCCGCACACACACGATTCTCTTCCCCTTCCCGCCCGCACTCGCCCATCAAGAGTTGTCCCGCGCCGCACCCTGTTGCGTTGGGTCCCGCGATACTCCCGCGGGAGTGCAGGTCTCTACTTTAAGGATTAGTTCACTACCAGACTAAAATTTTCCTGACAATATACTCACCCACATGTCATCCAAGAAGTTCATGTCTTTCTTCGGTCGAAAAGAAATTAAGGTTTTTGAGGAAAACATTCCAGGATTTCTCCATTCAAAGGACTCTACACGATCCCAGCCGAGGAATAAGGGTCTTGTCTAGCGAAACGATCTGTAATTTTATAAAAAAATTTTAATGTATATACTTTTAACCACAAATGCTTGTCTTGCACTAGCTCTGCGATGTGCGTCTACGACTTCACGTAGGAAAGGTCATGCGTGGTTAATTCTTCGTCTGTGTACTAGGGTTCAAAAAGGTAGGGAAGGGCGAAAAACTCCATCTCATTTTCTAATCCAACATTAAAATCGCCCAACATAGTTTTACTTTTTTAGTAAAGGGCGTTTAACTTTCTTTGCATGTTCACTTTGTAAACACTTGGTTGGTACTTACGCCTACGTCACGTGTGACCTTTCCAATGTGACTACGTAATGCGTGAAGTTGAGCTAGTGTAAGACGACCATTTGTGGTTAAAACGTATATCAAATTTTTTTTTTTTTTAAGTAACAGATCGTTTCGCTAGACAAGACCCTTATTTCTTGGCTGGGATAGTGTTGAGGCCTTTAAAGCTGCATTGAAACGGCAAATTCGGACCTTCAACCCGTCGGTCCCCGCTGAAGTCCAATATATGGAGAAAAATCCTGGAATATTTTCCTCAAAAACCTTGATTTCTTTTCAACTGAAGAAAGAAAGACATGAACAACTTGGATGACATAGCGGTGAGTAAATTATCAGGAATCATTATCAGCCTTCAACTTATCTACTAAGCATGCAGCCAAGTTGCAAGAAAAGACATCCTAAACTTTGATTCATTAGTTGCCATACTGCAGAATCAGTGTGGATCCCCAAGGCTAGAGAGGGTCTGGATTTGAGAGCTTCAGTTGTCGTCTAAAAGGGGCCCTGGGGACCAAATCACTGTGCAAGCACTACAGGCTTATTGTTCTCTAACTGAGCTCCAGGGTTTGGACACAGCAACACCACAGATCAGCTCTTTGGCTGAACACTGTAAGCATGTGACCCTCAGACAGGTGGGAAAGCTAAATAGTCCATTTGGCCTCAGCAGAAGAGCTGGGAGACATTGCGCAATCAAAATGGAAGGCCTTTAATGCTTATAGACACTTGTGATTTAAATATAGGCCAGAGCAAGAGCGTAATTAATCTTCCTGCCTTACTCTGAAATCAAGACTACATAAAGGATAAACAACATGAATATGCTGCATGCACTCGGCATACAAATCCAGCTGTGTTCACGGCTGGGGCCTCATGCATGAGCTCAGGGTTGCAACATAAGTCACTTCCTGTCAACAGTGCACACATGGCGCCACCCAAAGTCAGCAAGGAAAATCAATACTACCAAAAATGTGTGGGAGAGCAGTTTCATAAAGTGTACAGGAAAAACAATGACTTAAAGGGGTCATAGGATGCCCATTTTCCACAAGTTGATATGATTCTTTAGGGTCTTGATGAAAAGTCTGTAACATAGTTTGGTTAAAATTTCTCAATGGTAGTGTAAAAAAACACCTTTTTTACCCTGTCAAAAACAGCTCTTTTCAGAGCATGCAGATTTGTAACATTTTTCTTTAAATGTTAATGAGCTCTGCTGACCTCGCCCCTCGCTCTCAGAGAGACTGTTTACTTTAGTTGCATTCATCGTTAAACTTGCTAATTAGCACATTATTAGGAAAGGCAATTTGCAAAGATTCGTTAAAAAAACCTTACACTCACTTCTTCTGTAGGTGAAGCTGGATCACGAATGATTTGCGCGAACAGACGCATTTGTGTAGATCGGGGGCGCATTCCCTTCAAAAACGAACATAATAGAGATCGGCTCGATTTGAGAAAGGGGAAAACATTTAACCAGATTTAAAAAAAAAAAAACACTGGGTGGATTTTTATCATTTTAGGGTGGGTGTGTACACACACTGCCAACACACATTTCAGTTCAAACAACTTGTAAAAGTGCATGTAGCATTATATGACCCCTTTAAGTTCAACCACACTTTATACTCCACTCTATGACACCATCTAATCTAGTAAACACACCTGCAACCTCAACTATCTCTGCACAGTGTTAAAATGCACATGTGTAACTGACACGACACACTTTGGAAAAGTTGTGATGTGATGATATACTTAACTGAAATGGCTTAGACAGCATTTTTTAATACTATACATGCAGTTTTATTACCTCATTTTAAGTGAGGTGCAGCATAGATTTGCACATAAAAACGCCACAATACAGGAGCATTTAAAATGAAAGGTGAAATGCTTAAAAGAAATGATCAAATACAGCATCTAGAGTATACATTTTCCCTTAAACATTTTAAGATAATTTTTGGAGAAAAAAAGGGCGGTCCAAGTGTGTGCAGTTTATGCAATGCCAGTGGGGGGAAAACTAGGTGCAATGATGCGCATTGAAAATATGTATAGGTAGTGTCAACAGAAAATATGGGCATTTCCATGATTTTTAAGTTGCTAAACATTTCAAATGCAATACAAAAGAACAGAGACTTCCCTGTTCTTTACTAATTCCACTTTCTATGGCATAACAGTTTTAGTCACTACATGAGATCAGAATAGACAAACAACTCTGCCACATTTTGACACCTCAAAAAACATTAGTTTAGAATTAGAGACCAATGTTTTTAACTGCCAATACAAATAATTTATGTATATAATAACCAATATGCAGTACCAGCTTCATTTGTTTTTTTGACAGAAAAACAGTCTAATCTTTAGACTAAAAATAAAAATATATGATTTGACTATTTTAACAAATTATGATTAACCGTTTACCAAATATACAGATCTCAGTAAAAAAAAATACAATATTTCTATTTACATAAGTTCTACTTAATTTCCCTAAAACACACAGGTCTTATCACGCAAAAAGATATCAATATTGCTAAAGTTATTAGCCAAATATAGGCTAGCTTATGATTTAAGTTAAGTAAAGGACTAATTAAAATGTCTGTACATAGAACATGGAATGACATTAATCCATTAACGTGCGTTAGTCATTGCACTATTTCTCTTTTCATAACGCAGCATGTGAGTTCCAGCTAACGTACAGTTCGCTCTGAAAACACGCCACGACACGCACTCATCCCGCCTTTCTTCATGATGACAAACCTAGTGCGTTAATTACCTGTGCTTTCCGAATTTATGCAAAACATGTACCAGACTCGCCAGTCATATCCAATTGATCTTCAACCAAGTTTAAGACTTAGACATGAAATATTATTAAAGAAAACATTGCCAAACGTGCTGTGAAGCTCAGGTTACCCACATGTGGACCCTCTGAGCGGCGCAAAAGATGGGAGACGTGAGCTTCGGAGTATAAAGAGCATTTTATCCAGAGGGTTATTTATATTCAAATATAAGTATTCTTGTATGACGCCGGTACGAGCCGCAGCTAACGGCTAACGGGTTGTGTTTTCAAACGCGTTCACGCGATTGTCTTAAATTATTTAAAAACATTAAAATTCCACCTCTCTGACGCCATATTTTGAGCATTTTCCTCACTTAACGGCTACGTCTCTTCAGTCAAATGAGTTAGCGGTATTGCGGTGACAAGTGTTGAGACCGTGTGCTGGAAGAACGTGAACAGGCCTGAAACAGGCCTCAAAACGTCTCCCGCTTTACAAATACAAAACCCGCTGGCAAAACACCGGTGCGCTTTAAGCTAAGAACCGCTAAAATCCTTGCCGTGGCGACTAGGGTTTCGTTTTATTTACCTGTTTGCCTTTGGCATAAGGTTTTGAAGCGATGTGGTATCTTCTTGATCTGATTTTCCCTCCTCCTGTCGCCGCCATGGCTAACTAGATTGCGTCTGCTCAGTAGCGCTTCGCCGGATAGAGCTCCGCTGTCACAGCGCAGCCCTCCAATATACCATCAGCCACTTCGGCGTTGGGGTTTATGGGAAATGTAATTCGGACAGACACGTGCGTTCGGGGCTGACGTCAGTTTGTAGGCCAACCGGCCGTGGAATTCAGATCGGTGGTTATGAGTGAAATAAGGCCTGTGGCAAACATTACGTCAAGAGAATTTAATGTTGTGTTCTAGAAGATAAACTACACAGTCAGTAGCTCAAACATGAATTCTGAATTTAATCACAGACCATATTTTACTCATAATAACATAATAATAGTAACATTAATTACACTTACTTCTTTAATGGCATGTTGGATAAATTATAAAGGAGGGAGATATTTGTTCTGAAATGTATAGGCCTATATCAAAACTTTATATCAGATTCATGATCGTAACCAATAATTCATTAAAGCAGCACTATGTAACCTTTTCTGTGTTCAAAATTAGCAAAATGTATATAATGAGCGAGTACATCATGAATTCATCTTCCAAACCGCGTTTTTGTCTTATTCCGAATCACTACGGTACACTTATAATAAGTACTTATATTTGGACTATTGTAGCCTGGTCGGGTCGTCACCGCTGCGGAGTAACACATACCTGTGTGAATCGCCATAGACATAAACTTAAGAGAAGTAGCTCCGGTTGGAATGTTCTTCCGCGGGATGTGTGCAGTTCTTTTTATTAACCGCTAGAGCGCCAAAAGTTACATAGTGCTGCTTTAAATATTTAGTGAACCAGACTCCACGTGCTCCTGGTTCAACATCCTTTTTTGTCCTGGAATAACCAATCAGATTTAAATACTGATTGTACTTTTTCTAGACGTTTACAGTAAGGTAAACAAACCAATATCACTGCAAAGTTCGTAAAAAAAAAAACATTTACAGGTATAAATTCCCCCCCCATAGAAACACAAACAATTATACTACAATTACTAAGAACCAAAGAGACTTCAGTTCAGTATTTTATTTGAAATATTTACTCAATGATAGTATTTGTGTTAAGAAAGTGAAAATAACATCCCCTTGAGGGGTTTCACATCTGTGGAAAGTTTAACCATTCATTCATAAATCTCAAAACAAAATGGTCACACCTCATTTCTCCTGATTATCATATTAAAGGTCTGAAAAAATTAGATATGAGAACACTGCTGTGGCGGATTCAAGTTTGACATCACATTTTATGCAGACTCTTTGGTCACCTTCCAAACTGCAGATGCATACAAAATTCATGATTAGAAATCTTAACGGTTATTTTAGGTTTTGATGTTTTTCCAGGGGAAAATATTAGATTCTGTATAACTATCAGCTTGGGTATTGCTCAACAATTTGGTCCATGAAAGCAGAATGTAAAAAAAATAAATAAAGAAAAAGAAAAAAGTGATAGTACCTTAATATAAGCATGCATAGGCTACCATTTAGTATTAATAAACCATGGAAAAAAAACATTCCTGCCTACAAAAACAGCACAAAATCCTAAATGTAGGTTTTGCAAAAATTACAGCTATTTCAAAAAACTGCATATAGAAATGCATCGTCATTTAAAGGCCTCACACAGAAAACATTATGGGACTAAAATCATGTATGCACATGCCCACATACTCACACAGGTATAAATCTTATCACAAAAGTTAACATACAAAGCAATAACTATAAAAGTATAGGAAAAAAATGACACCACATGTTGACACAACATTATGTCATTATTTCTAAACAACCTTTACATTTTGCCAAAAAAGCTGAATCATATTACATTTAAGTAAATCCACAGCTCTTAATGCAAAAGGTCACGACCTGCCTCTCCTTCAACCACCCTGCAGTATTCATTTAAAAGAGCAAATATAAGAAGACTGAAAAACTGTAAATGTTGTGATAATGGAACAGCTGTGCCAAGATCATACTACATTAAAACAAGTGCTTAAAGGATTTTCAAAAAAGGAGAGCTCGCTTTTAAGCTCACAATGAAATGATGCATAACATTTCTTACCCTGATCAATGCATAGGTATGCGTCAACAAAACATTCACTGATTAAAGGGCAAGTGGAGAAAAATGTGCAACATTTAAGACAGGGCTTGGTCTGCATTAACAATACTGGTAATAAGAAATAATCAGAGCTGAATAACGCTCCCATCATGTTTTACAGAAAGCCTGGCAGCATTGAGCTCATTTCATTAGGAGGGCCATCACAAACATTCACTGGCTCAGACGCTTCTGACATTCCTAAATATGAAAGTCACATCAGTGCCACTGGAAAGTGTGCATTGTGTCATTTCCCGTAATCCTGGCATACCACAAATCATTGTTTCCTTCCAAGTGCTATGAAAATAAAAACTAGTGTATATAGTAAAGACAGAGGCTTGTGGTTTGGAATGTGTCCTCTGTTTATAGAACCGCTTCTTGTGTATTCACACTATAACACAGCTAACCGCTTAAACTCTCTTCAACCGCTTATGACATATTCTTTCTTTCACCCCTTGTGGTCCATTGAGAGATCATCAGTCTCTAGCTGTGGTCACTTCTTGCCGCTTGTTCCATTGATTGTTTTGTTTTTTCCAGAGCCTCCTTTTCTTCTCCGTGATGAAGTGGAATTACTACTGGAGTTCTTCTCTGCTAATAGTAGTAATTATGTAATAATATATACGTTTTGGTGTTAAATTCAGATTTAAAACCAGATTAAATTATATATTCGAGGGGTAAATAAATCTCAAATGTTCTTTATATGGTCTTAATATCATAGTACAATTATTTTATTTTAATTTTAATCTATAGGGTAGAAAATGTAAATACTGAAAGGAAATTCCCTGTCATAAATCTGAGCGTAGTGTGAAAAATCTCCTTAAAACATTCAACTTCTAGATGTTTAATGTCATTTGAGAAACCCTCTAAAACAAATCAGATTGTATGTTACCTTTGGCAGTTTCAAGAATGTGGTCATACGTGTCAATAAGGGTGCTGTCGTCACAGTCTGCAATGTTCTGTCAATGTTAAGAGATTTATCAGTGTATCAATATTTGATATGCAAGTACAGCACAAACCAGGATAAAACAACAAAGACTCACACCTGAGCAAATTATTAACACCTCATTGTGACTTTCTCTGTGCTCTCTGCTCGGGATGATTCTAATGTAAATGCTGTCAGGTTGTGAATGACCAGTGGACAGCACTAGATGTATATTCTTGTTGAAGAATCCACAGTATTTAATTAAGGATCTTAGTATCTCTCAGTATATCAAGTTATTGTAACAGATGAATAAATACGGTCCTTTACCTTCAGTCTCTTCCCATAATTCTGCTCATACCAAATCATTCCATACAGACAGAGAAAAGTAATGAAAGCCTGGAAGGTGGCAAGAGAAAGAGAGAGAACGTGTGCATGAGACTTCACCACACATACAGTGGGATTCAAAATTCTGAAAATGAATTTCAGAATGTCTTAGTATTTGGTTTATGTCGCTTGCACATGATCCAGTAATTTGCTTTTTTTTATTAGTGAAGGACTAAATAATGAAGAATTGTAAATGCCATACAACATTTCTGTACTATTTTCAATTAGACTTTGAATGTGGTTTCAGACTTTTGGATCCCACTGTATTTAGTTTAAAGAAACACACAGGGTCCAATCTGTAAACATTCAGTGTAAACTACAGATGTATAAACGAACATAATAAACTGTTGCATCATAGTCACAGTACAGCAACATAACCGATATTTGTTAAGGTTTCACTATCTGTTAAGGAAAAGAGTAAACATCTCTAAAATGTCTCTTTAAAATTCATTTTAAAAGATAATAATATACAAATATAAATAGATAAATACTTATGTATAAATTAATATAAATATATAACAATAGTAATACTACTTTTAAACAATATTTATAAATAAAGGAAATTTCAACCAAAACACTCACCAAACACAAAAGCCAAAGGACAACATAAGGAACCTGTGTTTTAGAGAACAAGTCTTGTCCAAATTTGATACAAGCCAGAGCTTCCAGGAAAGCAATGGCCCTAAAAGGAAGAACAGAAACACACTCATAAATGCAACACCCCAGAAAGTATTAGGACACTTAAACCACACTTAAAATGTCTTTTTGTTTGTTTGTTTATATAAATAAGCCAACAAACTTTCAAGCAAAAGCTTTCACAATTTTTGAAAAGAAATATTTAAATGCCAGAACAACATAAATGCTGTTGAAAATTATGATAAATAATTTGATATTTATGTCTGATATTTAGTTATCTGTAGTATGATGTAGTATAAATAAATAAATAAATACATTTTTAAGTAGAATATTTTGAAGAATGTTTAAAAGTCAATGGGGTCCAAAAACAGTGGGCCTCATTCATTTTATTGTGTAGCATAAAAACACAGAATTCAAAATACTACCTGTTCTTGTTCCACAGAATAAAGTCACATGTGATTGGAAAAACATGAGGGTGAGTAAATGACAGAAGTTTAATTTTTAGTTAAACTATCCCTTTAAGTGTTCAACAACAGTATCAAATACTTTCAGGTTTTATGAAACCATGTAAATAAACCCTCTTTCAATATAAAAAATAAATAAATAAACATAACTTTTTGTGTTTAATGCATAATGGTACATCTCTATGAGCATTTTAGACTTGTAGCACTTGCAAACACAAAAGTGAGGTTTCTTAACTCTAGTCACCAGACTATGTAGGAATAATCTGGCAGACCTGGAGCTTAAAGCCAAGAGAAAATACCTCCATTGTTTGGAATCGAATGGAAAAAGTGAGATTGTCTGGTAAACAGGACACAAATCCCCTGACTCTAACAAAATCAGCTGTGGCGAGATGGAACTAAACCTATGCATTATATGGCTCTGTATCTATACCACTGTAAGAACTGTTTTTCTGGATTTCAAAAATAAGTTCAAAATTAAACAGACAGAATAATTTCATGACACGGTCTTTATGTAGAAGGGATAGTTCACCCAAAAATTTAAACTCTGTCATGTCTCTCAGAACCTGTGTGATTTTATTTATACTCTGGAACACAAAAGAAAATATTTTAAACTGTTTTTGTTTACTCACTGAAGTCAGTGGGGTCCAAAACAACACTGGACCCCACTGACTTTCATTGTCAATGTAAACTGCTCAAAATGTGCTCCACAAATGTGTTCCTTTATGTTTCACACAATTCATACAGGTTTGGAAAGATTTGGAAATTTTAGTGGGGTCCAAAACAACACTGGAC
This sequence comes from Sinocyclocheilus rhinocerous, assembly GCF_001515625.1. Classification (NCBI taxonomy): domain Eukaryota; kingdom Metazoa; phylum Chordata; class Actinopteri; order Cypriniformes; family Cyprinidae; genus Sinocyclocheilus; species Sinocyclocheilus rhinocerous. Next base: position 855,894 of record NW_015641038.1, on the reverse strand, counting down.
CCCACTGACTTTCATTGTCAATGTAAACTGCTCAAAATGTGCTCCACAAATTCAATACACAATTCATACAGGTTTGGAAAGATTTGGAAATTTTGACAGAAGTTTCATTTTTGATGAACTATCCCTATAAGTCATCATCTGTTGCTGATTATAAGACCCAAAACATCCAAACTGTAAAAAAACACTGGCTAAACTATTAATATGATTTTTAAAAATCCTTATTTTGACAGATATTACATAGAACGGTTGCATTAGATAAAGAAACGTACTTACCCAAACACCCAACACTGTGTTCCAACTCTTTTGCACTGGGTGTCTGTTAGATATGCGTAGTATTGCCTAAATGCAAACGATAAATAATAGGAGTCATTCAACACCTCTGGCATCAAACAGTACAATGGGTGTATAAACATCTGCCAAACTTCATTATCCAAAATGAATGCATTTATTTAGAATGATTATATGGCTGGAAAAACGGCATTTCTGTGTGGATGTTTATGGATCATCGGATCACACTCCACAATAAATAAATAATTTCAATAAATAAAATAACTGGCTTCTGAAGACATGGCATTCTCATGTTTCTCATTTCTGGTGGATCTCATGTCCTGCCTTTCCAGGAAAAGGTTTTGCTTTAGTACATCAGATTTTGAAGAGATAAAGATCCTGGGCCCGGTTGCATGAAAGCCCTCAAGCTATCCCTTAGTTATAAGGTTAAGGGAACCCTTAGTGAAATTTGGGTTGCAAGAAAAATCCTAAGGGTCAACTTAAGGAACCTTAAGGCTGTCATTAAGTATTCCCCTTAATTATCGAAGTGTTCCCTTAAGCGTTGCTACAAAGTCCTTAGTAACCATTTCACCTTAATAAATTTAAGGGACCAAAACAGCTCCCTCAAGTCATCTTAAACTCAGTATCTACAGGATTTTTAAACTCAAATGTAAGTCTTAAGATATTTTTTAAGACCTCCACAAATAAAATATCATATGAGCACAGTAGGACAATGACTATGGTAACAAATTAAACTGTAAAATGACTGTAAAAAGCATGACTTACAAGTTTTCACAAAACAAAAAGTTTTATATAATTTTTTAAGAAAATGGATGAGTTGTATCAATTATTATATTAATTTAAACAATTATTATGAATCAATTATTGCATTAATTAAATAACAATATAAATGTAATGTATGTCTTAATTGTTTAGATTTTTATAATGCATTATCTTCTTGTCAATCCACCTGTTCACATTTACAACCCTGCGTGTTTGCAGCGCCAATTTTCACATTTGGTAAATTTTTCATCATTAGTCAGCAGGAGGCGATTTAACTGCAGAAACAAAGCGGTTTCATTGGTAACGACTGTACACAAAGCTGCGCAGAAACGGACAGCGCTCGTTTATTTAATGTTTGTTCGTGTTTTAGTAGGTTAGGTTTGTATTTCTTTATGTTCTGTTTATTGTCATAGATATATACATATCTATGTTTATTGTGAGATGTGGTAACTATAGTAACCGCAGCACCCATTGCCGTATGTGGTCAGAAACTACCGTGAAACGCTTAGTATAAACACTTAGGTAAGGGTGACAGTTAAGACGTTTGTTGCAACGCTCCTAAAGAAATCCCTTACCTCAGGGAATTTTTTCCCCTCAGGGATACTCCTAAGTCAAATTACTTAAGGACTTTCATGCAACCGGGCCCTGATCTCTATAGTAGCAAAACAAGGCCAGAGCAAAAATAAAGTGAAATGTCTTAATATTGTTTGGTCGGGTGAGATGTGCCACTACAAAGAAAGGTTAATTTCAAGGGATTACGCTGGAACACGGAAGAGGGTAATTGGACAGTACCGCACTGCGGGGGCAGTGATGATCCCAATGAAGAGGATCCGGCACCAGCTGAGAGGATGAGAGGCCTGGAATACGAAGATATGCTTCAGGAAAAACGTGTTCAATTCTGTGAGCTGTTTGGAGAGCAAAGAAACAGGACAAAAATGAGTGAAAACCCAAAGAACCACAAAGATACATGAAGTCTAAATCTGTGGTCTGCTACTGTTTGTTCAAGCCCATCTGAATGTATTGACCAATTTCATATTTCTTGCTCTGTTTTTCAATTAAACAGAAGATTTTTTTTAGGTCAAAGGGCACATTAGGTGTATAACTGATGCTTTATCTACACTAGTGTTCAAAAGTTTGGGGTCATTAAGATTTTTTTTTTAAGAAATTAATAGTTTTATTTAGAAAGGACACATTACATTGATCATTGAACATTGATTAAAAGGGACAGTATAGACATTTACATTGTTACAAAAGATTTCCATTTCAAATAAATATTGTTCTTTTTCTTTTAAACTTTCTATTCATCAAATAATCCTGAAAAAATGGTATCATGGTTTCCGCAAAGGTATGAATCATGTTTTCAACAATGATAATAATAAGAAATGTTTTTTGAGCAGCAAATCAACATAGAATGATTTCTGAAGGATTATGTGACACTGAAGACTGGAGTAAAAGCTGCAGGAAATTTAGCTTTGCCATCACAGGAATACATTATATATTAAAATATATTGAAATGGCACACCACAGCTCCAAAAGTAGAAAATTATTTAATTATGTTCTCGCCACAGGTGACGTTTCGAGCCTAAAAGCTCTTCATCAGACCTGATGAAGACCAGATCGTCTGATGAAGAGCTTTTAGGCTCGAAACATCAGCTGTGGTGAGAACATAATTAAATACTTTACTACTTTTGGAGCTGTGGTGTGCCAACTTTGATTTTCCTGTTTGAACATTTTTGTGGTTGAGCACCTGCATTGAGCTTTTGGCCGGTTGGATGTGCGCACTTTGATTGGAATCTTTATATGCAGTTTTGTCGCCATAAGCTGGCTAAACAAGTATTTTCTGTCAAGCTAGATTATTAAGGTTCTCATTAAAAGTACATAATGTAATCATAATGAAATCTTAATTATCATCAACACTCATTTTTTCACTGTGACTATAATTTAAATGCAGCCAACTTGGAAAGTCATGGCTAAAGTAAAGTTTCGCACTGTTGGTTCAGTTCATACGTGACATACTAAACCTGAATGTAGCATAAACTAAAAATCTTTCCATACTACTCATGTTTTAGATCACAATCACCATCAAGTACATTTCTGTAGCATCACACACCTGCCATATTATCATGAAGAGGTAGATTCCAGCCACCCTCTGAAAAGAGGATTTGGGGTCAAACCAGCGCACATACGTCCAGCTGGCCGGAGTGAACTGCAAAACAGCCCGTTTCAGCTTGCCTGTGGTTGTGTGGATATCCCTGAACACATACAAAACACACAAACGACCCATTTACAATAATCCTAGACACATGAACATCCTTGTACACTACCTCAGTGACCTAAAAACCCTGGATCAGATGATTCAACAAGAATGTAGCGCAAAACAGGTTTGGAGTTAACACAGATAACTAATGTTGGCTTCATGGGGAACAGCCACAGATTAATCGTAAAAAGAGCTTACTTGATACTGGCCCAGTGGTAGGTACGCATCTCTAAAAAGTGACACATAGTCATGCCAAGCCAAATGCCCCCTCCATTGCACAACAGGATGTCAAGAATGACTTGATCCCACCAGCACTCTGCAAAGTTTGGCAGGAGGTGCATGAAGAACAACTGAATGAGGAAGAAAGAGAGAGTAGAGAGAAATATAAAGCAATAAGCGGTGGTATGCACTATATAACAATCCAGGCGGTTTCCACTGCTCAGTACTGCTCAAGGCAGTATTGTGAATTAGTGATAATCTCAGCAAATGCATCTGGCATCAGCTCATATAATGGTATCAACAGTAATAATAATAATAATAGGCATGCCTCAAACAATAAAACTGTCACTCATAAAAATTATACTCAATAGGATACTATAAGGGTTTACCTCAAACTGTGATTTTATATTTTATTTGCTTAGTCAAAGAACACTTAGTCATATTTCCTTTACATTAATTTTACAGGTTAAGTATGGAGTTATGAGGAAGTTGCATAATCAGTACTATTGCATCAGCAGCTACTTACTTTCAAAGGTATTCGATTGGGAAAGACATCCACCCACACATGGTGTCAAATCATAAATCATATCCAACAAACATTTACAGTATATATAAAGCTTTAAACTGTTTTTACTGTTTTGTTTTTTTATCAAACCAGCAGCTTTAGTGAGCATAAGAGACTTCTTACAAAAAACATAAAAAAGCCGGCCCCAACCGTTAAAATGCATTACCTCTGTGAGCTCCCATGTGATGCTGATGGTCCAGCAGAGTCCGTAGCTGCGGATGAGTAGAGCTTTCATTGCCCAGCCCCAGAAATGACCAAAGGCAAAAATGTCAAAATGACTCAGGATGCGTTCCCATGTAATCACGTGGCAGTTTATTGCATACTCCTGTAAAATTAGGAATAAAATAAATAAATAAAACAAATACAACATTTAAAAAAACTATTAAATAGAAAAATTTATAAATAAATACTGTAAAATTGTATGGGAAAACTTCAGAATTATTTACACTAAAGAACATGTTATTTGCTTTACAACATATAAGGGCTGTATTAGCCTCTTTTTTTGTTCAAGAAACAATTTTACAAATTTTACAAATGAGTAAAAACAAAAACTGACACAAATTAGGGCACAGTGCGAATTAGATACAGTGAGCGACATGGAGCCTGATGTCAATGGACAGAGATTCAAATAATCCTATTGGCTGAATGTCCGCAGTCAGGCCGTCCTCTGAGCTACATAGAAACCTCTTACAGAAAGCTGGCATTATCTCTTTACAGTAATTAATCATAATTCACTGGATTAAAAAAAACACACACACACTGAAGGGAGGGTTTCAAACTCCACAGCTCAGACATAATCTATGTGCTGCACTAGTCTGCTGTGACCACGACTATACGGCTATAGACAAAGATGACATTATACAGGAAATCACAGATTGTATAAAAATGAATGCACTCCTTCATTTTTATTTATTTATTTTATTTTAACTTGCCTAAATTAAATGTTCAATAATTATGCATCAGCAACAGTCTCCGTTTATACTGGTTTGTAAACGAAGTAATTAAAAAAAAAAAAATTGTGGGACTCTAATGAAAGCCAAGGATCCATGGTGGAAAATATTACCGGACTAACTAACAAGATCAAAGATTGCAGAAAACGTAGGATAGACCAGTTGAGAAGCGAGAAAAGCTTAGGTGTTCACAGCTCAATGTGAATAAATAATGACTTGAGTTGCCAGTACATATTTATTATCGTTTATTTAGAAACACAAAATGCCGGCCTACAGCAACAAAGAGTATAAGATGTGATGGTTTTATTGATGACAAAAAACTTTATAGCCTCTCACACAAGGATGAATTTAGTTTTTTTGGATATCATATCACTCACCATGATATCTGCTTCTCGTGTGGCGTACCGTAGATTGGGGTCCAGCCAATACAACAGCACCTTCACCTGATCCCAGTTCAGGAAGATGAGGAGCACCAGGAAGAGGAAGTAAAGGACACTGAGACCTGAAAAGTGCCAATAGATCAATGCATTGGAGGTTGAGTCAACATAGCCGCTGATACACAAGAAGAGCCTGTTAACAGTCACTCACCAAAAACCATGCGCCATATAGCGGGATGTGGTCTTGTGAAAGGACCTAAAAGATTTTTTTTAATACAATGAAAAAAAAAAAATTTAGTAGGGATATAAAAATTGTTAAATGGATAGTTCATTTTCATGTCATTCCTATTTGTGTGATTTACTTAGAGAGGTTTAGCCAAATGCCTTTATTGTATGGAAAAGAGTAGCTTGGAAATTCTGCTACAAATATTTACTTTTGTGTTCCGTGGAAGAAAAGACATGAGGGTGAGTAAATAATGACAGAATTTTCCTGCAATGAAAGCATTCTGCGAAAGTCAATTTGCATCCAGTTAATGTATTTTCTACTGAGAATAGGGCTGGACGATACGGCCAAAATTTATCACGGTATATTTCTTAATTTCGGTCGATACGATATAATTCCGATATCGATATGAACACTATTTATCTGAAATAGAAATCTTTCGTAACATTATAAATATGCTGATCTTTGGATCTTTCTATTCATCAAAGAATCCTGAAAAAAAAAAATGTACTCAACTGTTTTAAAAACTGATAATCAACAAATCAGCATATTAGAATGATTTCTGAAGGGTGACACTGAAGACTGGAGTAATGATGATCTAAACTCAGCTTTACCATCATAGGAATAAATTACATTAAAATATATCAACATATATTTACTTTAGACCGGTAGTGTAGGCTGATTATTCTTATAGATTGAAACAAATGTGCATCAGCCAGAAATAAAGGGTATGAAAAGTGCTCGCTGCAGAAAACAACAAAATTGAACAACAACAAAAACTGGAAATGTTCTTCATGTGGAAGTCATGATACATTTTCCCCAGGATTCTTTGATGAATAGAAAGTTCAAAAGAACAGCATTTACTTGAAATAGAAATCTTTTGTAACATTAATTTATAAATGTCTGTACTGTGACTTTTGATCAATTTAATGCATCCTTGCTGAATGAAAGTATTCATTTCTTACTAACCCCAAACTTTTTTATGTACAGTTTATCATATAAACTACTTTTATATGCAATCAGTTATTAGAATAATCTATATCTAATATATTATTTTAAACACTCAGTCAGTATGTTCTTTTAAACACTCAGTTGCAATTATGTACCTTCCAATGAAGGTAAATGGCTGTCCACAAGGTGGCGCTACTTGCTTTCTGTCTTGGGAACAGTGGAAATCTGAGATGGCTCTCTGCTGGTTTCTTTGCATGTTATCTCTTTGTAATTATGATGGTGTAACTGTCTTAAGTAACTAGGCCTCTTGCAATTTGCTAATTATATAAAACTAGATACCTTTAAAAACATGTCATCTGTTGAGTGAGTGTGTGTGTGTGTGTGAGAGAGAGAGAGAGAGAGAGTGTGTGTGTGTTTGTACTTGTGTGTGTGCTGTTACAGCTGCCAGTGATTTGTCTGCCTGCACTGACATTCCGACAGGTCCCACCTGTTATGCACCCTCTATCAAAGCAGTAATGCCTCACTATTCAAACTGGCTCTTGTCAGACAGGCTTTTATGATACCATATGAAAATTAGCATCACAGACTCAAACACTAAAACATATGTGCCGCACAACTAGATTTCACCTGACTTTATCCAAATAAACGAAGCATACGGTTATAGAATTTTCAACCCTAACCTTTTACGACTTGTATGTGTGTGTGGCTTTCAAAGCCGTTCAGCTGTCCGCTAGAACCAATGACCTCTGAAGGCCATAAATGTGTGTTTGTGTGAGTGAGTGACTGTGTTTGACAGGTGGATTGTGTTGAGGGCTCTCCAAAATCTCTCTGTAGTCTCTTGTTCTTTTTGTTTGCCCTACAAAATCAGCATTAGGTCTATTATAAACTATTCCGTCAGTGTAACCCCAACTTGAAAAGGAGAAGAACTAACAAGACAGGTTATATCCATTAACTTTATGGAATATTCTGGGTTCAAGAGTAAGGGTTCAAGTTAAGCTAAATCAACAGTACTTTTCGGTGTAAAAAAGAAAGTTTAATGGCATTTAAAATGGAATTGAATCAATAGAATAGTATGTGTGTTAACCAGGGTTATTATAGTAAACTAAAACTAAAACTATTAAAAACATGTTCATTACTTAAAATAATTGATCTGAAATAAAATAAAATATAAAAAACTTAAACTTATTTTATTTCAGCTAGTTTCCAAGGCAACATTTCTCATTTTCATTTAGTTTAACTTGATGTACTAAAATAACTAAACTAAAACTGAAATATTAATAAAACCTATATAACCTATACCTATAAACCTACTAATAAACATGACAAAATTACTGAAACTTTGAAAGCAGAAAATAAAAATAAAATCTAATTCAAAGTATCAACAAAAACTATTAAAAAAAACAAAAAAACACTGGTGTTAACAGTGGAAAAACACGTTAGAATTTCCTGTGTAAAGTTATATCCAATTTTACAACTTCGTTGCCATGACAACATAACACCTAAAACACTTAAACAACTGTAAAAATGACAATACCAATTTTACCAAGTTCAAAGTTTTAACATAAAAATGAATGTAAGTTATAAAATTATGAGCTTCACATTTCTGCTTTTAAATCCTTAAAATTGGCCCCTTTGACTTCCATTGTAAATACCTTGCAGAACCTTTGGTTTTTGCTTTTTTTAAAGAAAGAAAGGGATGAGTCAAAATTGTTTTGGTGGTAATCAACATTATCTCACAAATGCTGTCAATTGAGCTTTGTCGATTGAACCCAGAACATTCCTTTCGATGGAAAGTTTATGAAATTGATTGCCAATCAAGTTATGCAGTGGGTGCCCATAAAACTGTACAGGAAAAAAGATCAAGTCAATGTCTTGTAGGTAAATGTAGACAAGCTCCTGAAAGAAGATAGGCCTCCTTTTGTAACTGTGCTGAAACACTAAGCCATCTCCCTCGCAGCGCCTCCACTCGCAGCTTAATGAGCGTGTGGCCCGGCATGAATAAATTAGTTGACTCATGGATGCTCTCCATCGAGTTCCTACCTGACCATTTTTTTTTATATAAAGCCTCAGTTATCCATCCACGGACGTCAGGATCTCCACATGACTTGGTGGGTCACACCACACAGGCTAGTTCTCGGGTTGCAAGCTTCCACAAAAACTCCATCACCCAAGTGCTTTGGACGTTGTATGGTCTAAATGAAAAGGCTATTTAATAATTTACCTGGTGACATATCACGTTCCTCCCAATTATATGGAGACCTAGAAAATAGTCTGTTCTTTTTGTCCTAAAGGAGATCGGGATGGTCTGACATCAGCAGTTGTAATTGTCGGTGATTGTTGTAAAGATGCGCCTTTCACATGTCAAAGAAACGTTAGAATGCTATACTATACTTTTAATTAATTATTAACTGATTTTAATTTGATGTTGCAATAAATCGCAGCCGTGTCCTGAAGTATGAAGTAGAGCCATCTGCATATTTCTACAAATTCTTGCAGAACCTTTGGTTTTTGCTTGTTTTAAAGAAAGAAAGGGATGAGTCAAAATTGTTTTGGTGGTAATCAACATTATCTCACAAATGCTGTCAATTGAGCTTTGTCGATTGAACCCAGAACATTCCTTTCGATGGAAAGTTTATGAAATTGATTGCCAATCAAGTTATGCAGTGGGTGCCCATAAAACTGTACAGGAAAAAAGATCAAGTCAATGTCTTGTAGGTAAATGTAGACAAGCTCCTGAAAGAAGATAGGCCTCCTTTTGTAACTGTGCTGAAACACAAAGCCATCTCCCTCACTGCGCCTCCACTCGCAGCTTAATGAGCTTGTGGCCCGGCATGAATAAATTAGTTGATTCATGGATGCTCTCGATCGAGTTCCTACCTGACATTTTTTATATAAAGCCTCAATTATCCATCCACGGGCGTCAGGATCTCCACATGGCTTGGCGGGTCACACCACACAGGCTAGTTCTCGGGTTGCAAGCTTCCACAAAAACTCCATCACCCAAGTGCTTTGGACGTTGTATGGTCTAAATGAAAAGGCTATTTAATAATTTACCTGGTGACATATCACGTTCCTCCCAATTATATGGAGACCTAGAAAATAGTCTGTTCTTTTTGTCCTAAAGGAGATCGGGATGGTCTGACATCAGCAGTTGTAATTGTCGGTGATTGTTGTAAAGATGCGCCTTTCACATGTCAAAGAAACGTTAGAATGCTATACTATACTTTTAATTAATTATTAACTGATTTTAATTTGATGTTGCAATAAATAGCAGCCGTGTCCTGAAGTATGAAGTAGAGACATCTGCATATTTCTACAAATTCATGTTACAAAAATGCTAAAAATTTATTAAAGACGGTGAAATAATTCTAATCAAATGGTGACCACTGAACAAAATAAATAGAAAAATATAACAAAAAAAATATATATATATTATATTTATTAAAATGTTAATAAAAAATGTTCAAATTTCCATAATATGGAAAAAAAAGTGTAAAAAGAAATGAAAGGTGTTGACTACACAAAATGAGTGCTTTTATGCTGCAGATATTCATTGAGGGATGCAGATAACATGTCCAGACACTCACTCTGTTTTTAGTTTCAATGAGAGAGAGCATTTGAAACGCGTCCATTCTCCAGCACATCTGTGTATGCTCCTCTGTTTTTGAGTCCTCACCTGAAGAACTCTTTTAACTCCATCACCCAAGTGCTTTGGACGTTGTATGGTCTAAATGAAAAGGCTATTTAATAATTTACCTGGTGACATATCACGTTCCTCCCAATTATATGGAGACCTAGCAAATAGTCTGTTCTTTTTGTCCTAAAGGAGATCAGGATGGTCTGACATCAGCAGTTGTAATTGTCGGTGATTGTTGTAAAGATGTGCCTTTCACATGTCAAAGAAACGTTAGAATGCTATACTATACTTTTAATTAATTATTAACTGATTTTAATTTGATGTTGCAATAAATAACAGCCGTGTCCTGAAGTATGAAGTAGAGACATCTGCATATTTCTACAAATTCATGTTACAAAAATGCTAAAAATGTATTAAAGACGGTGAAATAATTCTAATCAAATGGTGACCAATGAACAAAATAAATAGAAAAATATAACAAAAAAAATATATATATATATTTATTAAAATGTTAATCAAAAATGTTCAATTTTGTTAGCAGCATTTTGCAACATTTTAAATATTTTGAATTTCTAAATTCATGAAATCTCGATAGATTCCATGGGCCATACTGAGTTTGTGATTCAGCCATATTTTCTATTTGCCATTTTGCCATAAAAAGATATATGTTAAAATGCTATATTTATATCAAGCTGACGCTTGATTAGTGTCATCAACACTATGTCCTGAAGGGGCCAAAAGAGGATAAAATAAGTTTTAAATCCTAAATAAATTATATATTTTTTTATATTTTTTAAGAATAAATAAAAACAATTGACAAAAATGCTACAAATTACATTTTTTCAAAATTTGTCAAACTTGTTCTTTTCTTATGCATTGGGTCATATGGAGTTAACCCAATTTGTGTCAGCCATATAGCTTGTCTGCCTTTTTGAATTTAGCAATTAAGTTTATTTGTAACAGATCTGCGCTGTCATGTTTTGTTTTTGCCTGAAGCCATATTTTTGTTCGATTTCAAACTGCCAGTGTTTCCTGCTGGGGGGTGGGTGGGACATCTTAAACCAGCATAATCTGGTTTAACCCAGCACAGTTTGCTGGTCTTCCAGCAGGGTCTGTAGGCTGGTTTTATAGGGATCTCAGGCAGTATTCGGCTGGCCTTCTAGAGTTTTAGAGCATTTTTTCAGCTGGTCTGGCTGGGAGACCAGCTTGCCTACCAGCTTGGCAAGGCTGGGAGACCAGTTAAAACTATAAAATCACATGGTTGGTTTAATCTGTTTTTTATGAGCAAGCTTACTGTTAGAAAAGTGTGGCGTTTGGAGTATTTTTTTCCTATCATACACAAATTGACATGCATTTACTAAAACAACAACTGTATGAAATGTCTACAGTTCTTGAACAAAGGCACACAGATGCCCGTTGTGCGCCGTCCAGCTGTTGTTCAGCGCGTGTAGTGGGCGTGGGGTCAAGCGTGCTCGTACCTCCCTCAGAGTGATCTGGGTGTGGTTTAACCGGGTGCTTTTAGGAATGGGTAACACGCACTTTTTAGAAGTCACGTCAGTTTGGAAGAGGAGTTTGACCCACCTGATGATCCTTGGCTCAATCCGCTCCACATTAGGCTACTTACCACATTAATCTACCTCTGACATTAAACCCATCTGCGAGCGTGCGTTTTATATTTCTCAGCAATCGCTTTTTGTAACTTCTAGTGAATATTTTAACGGAATATTAACGGGGTGATACGGTCATTATCAGTCCTAAATTGCACTATCGACTTAACCTTTTTTATTTTTTTTTGCACTTGAGCATTTTTGTGAGGATGCATACCACCCAAAAGGACACCACTTATACCAAGATATTTGTCGGTGGTCTTCCGTATCATACGACGGATTCCAGTCTAAGGAAATATTTTGAAGTGTTTGGCGAAATAGAAGAAGCTGTGGTGATTACCGACAGACAGACTGGAAAGTCCAGGGGTTATGGATTTGTAAGTATTCCCACTATGACGTTAGAGGCTGTCAAACGTAAACTTTGAAACAAACATTTTGCGCCACGGCTGTGTGACAGCGTGACACAACACATTTAAATGGCAACTCACCAGATCTAATGAAGGCGACTTTTATAATCAAACACACTGAGTTTCTGCGTAACGCGCGTGCTTGACGACTCAAATACTAGCTTTAGTAAGTGGCCGCTAAACCTTTCAAGCTTTTACAATTGTTTTACGCTATCTGCTTGCATTTCTTTTACTGGCTGATATTGAAACCTGTGCTGTAAAAGGGACAGTTCACCCCAGTTAACTCACATTAACTCACCCTCATGTTGTCCTGGCGAACACGAAACGACATCTTAGGCTGAATATCCCAGTCCCTATTCACTTTCATTTTATGTAAGAAAAGACATAAGGAAAGTGGACTCTGTCTGAGACTGTCATCTCCGTTTGAATTCTAAGAAATTTATGCGGGTAATAATTTGAGTAAACGGCCCCTTTAAATCTAAAATACACGGAGTATAAATTTAAGCCACATGCCACATGTTAATCAGAATATTCCTGATCGAATAAAGTGCACAGCTTAAGTCTAAAACAGGCCCTTGTTGGCTCAGCTGTCGAGTTTGACTAGAAGCACCCTGATAAGAGTTCCTCAGCGACTGAGTAAACAAGCCAACTTTAAAAGTTTTGACAGTCCACACAGCAGCAGTTAAGGGACCCTAAGTGGATTTCACAATAAACCTGTTGCCTGCTTCACGAGAATATCCAACATTAGAAGTAGAAAACCTGGAGTGACCTAAATGTCTTTAATGATTTTTGTTAGCCAGACATCTTAGAAATAAGTAAACACCAAGTAAAGCACACCATCTTGTGTTTAAAGCCTCATTTGGGGCAGAGGTCATGAGGGTGTGTTTCAAGCAATTATGTGAAGTCTGCAATGGCTTTCTCTGGCTATTTAGTACCAAACAGGGTCATTGATGCACAGGCCCTTGTTGGCTCAGCTGTCGAGTTTGACTAGAAGCACCCTGATAAGAGTTCCTCAGCGACTGAGTAAACAAGCCAACTTGAAAAGTTTTGACAGTCCACACAGCAGCAGTTAAGGGACCCTAAGTGGATTTCACAATAAACCTGTTGCCTGCTTCACGAGAATATCCAACATTAGAAGTAGAAAACCTGGAGTGACCTAAATGTCTTTAATGATTTTTGTTAGCCAGACATCTTAGAAATAAGTAAACACCAAGTAAAGCACACCATCTTGTGTTTAAAGCCTCATTTGGGGCAGAGGTCATGAGGGTGTGTTTAAAGCAATTATGTGAAGTCTGCAATGGTTTTCTCTGGCTATTTAGTACCAAACAGGGTCATTGATGCTTGGATATATATATTTATGTTGCCAGAATTAGCATATCCCTTTAGTTTTTAGAGCATTTGTTGCTTATGTATCTCTCATGCACCACACTTCTCTATTTTAAACTAGGTGACTATGGCAGACCGCTCTGCTGCAGACAGAGCTTGTAAGGACCCCAACCCCATCATCGATCCTAAATGTCTTTAATGATTTTTGTTAGCCAGACATCTTAGAAATAAGTAAACACCAAGTAAAGCACACCATCTTGTGTTTAAAGCCTCATTTGGGGCAGAGGTCATGAGGGTGTGTTTAAAGCAATTATGTGAAGTCTGCAATGGTTTTCTCTGGCTATTTAGTACCAAACAGGGTCATTGATGTTTGGATATATATATTTATGTTGCCAGAATTAGCATATCCCTTTAGTTTTTAGAGCATTTGTTGCTTATGTATCTCTCATGCACCACACTTCTCTATTTTAAACTAGGTGACTATGGCAGACCGCTCTGCTGCAGACAGAGCTTGTAAGGACCCCAACCCCATCATCGATGGCAGGAAAGCCAACGTTAACCTGGCTTATCTCGGAGCCAAGCCACGGGTGATGCAGCCAGGTGAGGCTTCTATGTGTTGCTATGAAGAGCAAAGAAGATAATATTCATGAGTGGAAGCCATTGGTTAACAACTGCATCGCTCTTTTATATATTGACACAATGACTAAGGATGACCAACAAACCCTACAAGGTTTGGGTGACAAAGCGCAGATAGATTTATGTTCCTGCAAAAGCATAGGCATTTTTCAGTTGTGTAGTTTCTTTCTTTGTACATGCACTGATGTTTACCTAAGGTTTTCAGGGCTTAATTAATGGTAAACAGTAACTGTAAAGGAGATTAGAGATGTAATGATGTGATTGACTGTAAGCTATTGTACTTCATGTATACAGTCCCACTGACTTGGCAAACTTCTACAAAACAGCAGTTCCACCAGTCTTTATCTTTAGCGGATTTAGTTGGGATTATAACATTTGTCATTTTGTAAAAATGATAAAAGCAATGTTAACATGCTATTTAATGCTTTTGTGTGCAGGCTTTACTTTCGGTGTCCCTCAGGTTCACCCTGCTTTCATCCAAAGACCATATGGGTGAGTAACAGTAACACCTAGAACTGTGAAAAAAATGATTATGTAGGTGTTCAGTGGTAGTTTTAAACATCAAACCAGTTTAAGGACCAGATTATGAACTCACAGAGTTCATAATCACATGAACAAAAGTTTTTTTTATACATTGATAATAGGGAAGACAAGATGTTCAAATGCTTATTCATAATTACTGAATCTTATTTAATACTTTGATTAATTAGATTGATGTTGAGAGTGTGTGTGTGTGTGTGTGTGTGTGTGTGAGAGAGAGAGAGAGAGAGAGAGAGAGGGTAAGAAGATCTTTTACACTGGACACTATAGCCTGACTCAATGTTGTCTATCTTTCTCTGGTCCGACAGGCTCGATTTGGGTTAAGATAACTGGTGGTTTGAGGAATAGCTCTGAGAGCTTTGTGCAGATCTGTAGCTACAGTACCTGTAGACTCAAACACACACAAACAAGCTCGAAAATGGTGATTACAGATGCATGTATGTTGGTTTTATTTTGGTTTGGACTTTCACTTTTAATAGTACATAGAGCTGTGTGTGCCTTTTTACAGTTATGAAGTGGTGTTGATAGCTTAACTGTGTGCTTTTTTTAATTTAATGGAAAAAAGGCTAGTTTGGGGTGCTAAATTTCCGTGTTGTGGAGGAGTGATAACTTTGCCACTGAGCAAAGTGTGATTTTACTTTGCTTCCTTTTATTTTCTTCACTTTTTATTTTTTATTGCTGGAGCTTGTGTTTTTGATCATTTATTATTTTATTTAATTTCTTTCACTTTTTTGTGTTTTCTGGTGTCTTGTTATTGGAGTGAGTGCCGTTTTGTTTTGTGTGCCATTGTTGATCCCTCTTCACGCCAACCCAACAGCCCGACTACAAACTTGCACGTTGCGGTTTTATTTTGCTCACTGATTGGGCATCCTGTCACACTCACAACACAGAGACTGACATGTACCGTTCTCTCACCTCTCCATCATGTGTCTGTTCATTTCTCCTCCTTTTTCAGCTCTCGCTCTCTCACTGTTTCTCCACTGTCGTCTCTTTACTCTAGCATGGCCCCGTGCGGCGTTAAGGAAAACAAGCTTCACCATTGTTTTGCACAAAGGCTGTAGTGCTGACACTGCAGTCGCATGAAGCTTTCTCTCGCTCTTTAACACTGTCTTTCTCTTTCTCCCTCTCTCTCTCTGGCTCCGGTCACTGTCACACACTCTCTCTCGGCTTGGGGGGCTGGGCAGCTCCTGACATTTAGCTTCGAGATAAACTCAACAAGGCCCAACATGCGCCACATTGCTGCTGAGATGGCACCTCTTGCCTAGCACTAGTGCACTGTGTTAAGGCATTTTTTGACGGTGTTGTCAGGAAGCTGCGTGTCAAATGAACAGTGGCATCATACTTTGACCTCAAAGCGGTTGGAAAATGTTGTTCAGGGGCCAAACGCAACCAAACGGTGTTGGTAGTCAAATTGGAACTGTGTAATATATAGGCCAGGTTTGAAATTTGCAAAGTCATGCCAGTTCTGCAACTTTCTTTGTAGAGTTTCTCAAGAGTTCAGTGTTAAATATGCCATTATCACACATAGTGTGTAAAAACAACCTAACCAGATCATGACAACGAGGAGCATCTGGCCAATTACCTGTCTACACAACAAATTTACCTTCGGGTATTAATAAAGAAGCCTTGAACCTTGAATTTGTCCAAAGTGTGTAGCATATGTAAGTCTAGGTCTTGTTGCCCTATTCATAGTTGCACAGCTGAGATCTTCACAGATGACAACAGGTGACTTTTAGTTCTTTGGAACTCCAAAATTGACCTTTATGTAGACACAAACTTCAATGTTCCTGGGCTGCAGTGGTCTAGATGGAGAAATTGATATATTTATGGTCGCTCTTGAGCAGCACAGTACCAACAATTAATTTAATCTCTGTTTGAAAGAACCTGATAACCAGTTGTCAATGGGAGTAAGTTGTTAGTATAAATCACTGATTATTTTGGCTCATAGTCATGTGACTTAAAAAAAAAAAAAAAAGACAGATCAGATGTGTAGTATTTTCTTAAGTGCTCACTAGACGAATAGATAAAGATGTAGAAGGTGAAATCTTCTTCCATTTAGAAAATGGCGTTCTAGTGTGGAATGACCGAGGAAGCAGAAAATAGCGTCCAGCCCTCCCTGTCACTCACACCGAAAGAGCTGCACTGACTGTGTCTTGAGTCAGCTGCACTTTGTTTAACACAAAAGTGGTTGCGCAAGGTTTCTGTCATTTCTCTGAAACTTGGTACTGCTTTTAGACAGCGTGTTCGGTAGTATGAATCCCAATGTGCTAAAAACCAATAGACCAACCTAATATTAGACCATGTTGTGACAGACATGCACTGAGCAAGAGTATTACATTTAACCTATATATGTATTTTTTTAATTTAATGTTTGGATTTTCTTTCTTAAAGATGTGCTTAGCTACATCCATTAAGAGCTAGAAGGTTTATTCCATTTATTTATTTGCTACTAACTTTACTACTTAAGCTATTCTTTATACAGTCCAGAGTCAAAAACACCTTAGTGACCAGCCACAGTTCTTTAGCAACCGCATAGCAGTGCCCTAGCAACTACCCAGAATTACTTTTGCATGGACAAGCTCTGCTTATATTCTGTTGTCATATTTTGGTGCAATCTCAAAATTTATTGATTTTTGATTTGATTGGTAACATTCTCATACATCTAATTATTCTAATTACTAATTTTATGTTACTTAATTAATTTAATTGAAAAAAGTAAAAGAAAAAAAAAAAATGCCCATAAAATCCGGTGGACAAATATTGTCCCTTAATTTGTAATAGTTAAGTTGTTGGTGGTTAATTATTATTAATAATAATTAGTTCATTTCTGGCACTGATACATATTTAAGTCATAGAATAAATGTGTTTGTTTAATATTTTAAGAGCCCAGTGTGCACCTTGTTTTAAATTAGCGAAGTATTTTATTTATTAAATGAGTGAATAGTCACTTATGTGTGGTGATGTTTTTGTGTTGTGGTGCCTGTGCAGGTTGAATGTGAACTTCTCCATGTTTGAAGCCTACAGTATGTAGAGTGTGTTTTCACTGTGTTTGACTCTTTTGTGTATGACTAATGGTAGTCTATATTAACAAAATCCCTGCTGTCATCTATGAAAGATTTCATAAGAGCATCTTTGCCCTTTGATGTTTTGAAGTTTGTTTTTTGGGGTGGTCAGGGGTTGAGGTTTGATTTGATATAGTTGTGTGCTACAAATAGGGTTGCCATGATAGAACTGTTCTCTCACTTTTTCAAACCAACTCGGAAATATTGGAAGTAATTAGCTCATATTCCAGTCATAAACATAATCTTAATAAATTGTTTTTCCCCCAACAGCCACTGTTCCCTGTTTCTTTAAAGTCAAAATTTCACCTTAAACTCAATTTAGTTTTTCATAAGAATCTCTTACCCTAAATTCTCACAGATGTCACTGTCTTTTACAATATAGCTGTATTGCCTTATTAAATCATATTTAGTGAGTCACAGGCATTTCAATGCATTCTATCATCCCTGAACTAATTTAATAAGTTCTCACCTGTCTGTGTAGTGCAGACAGTAAATGTGAAAAGCGCTCTGAAAGTGCAATGGGGTACATAATGAAAGGCAGAATGGGCACATTGTTCCTGATTGCTTATTTAATCAAAACTCCCCTCTGTGTGCGCTGTCCAGCCTGAGGCTTATTGTCTAAGTGCGGAGGGGGAAACAGCCAGCAACGTCCCTTTTTGAAAACTGTCCAGCTGTCAAAGTAGCCCTGACATATTCACAATGCTCCCCTCATCTCCTCTTCGCCTCTCCTGGGTCCTACCTTCCCCCATTTCATAGGACGGACACAGGGGTGTTGAACGCATGTGACTTTTAACACCGATGATTCCGAATCTGTTAACTTAGCATTTTAAGTATTAAAAGGTGTTTTATATTTTTTCGAATGTTAAATAATTTTCTCCTGTCCCAGGTTAGCGTACAGACAACTTTTAGACAATTGTAGGTTGATTCGCCCAGAAAGTGCAAACACTGAGGCGTTATCAAAACATTGCTCTCTTTTGGCGCTTTTCCACTGCACGGTACGGCTCCGTACGGGTCACTTTTGGGGGGGGTTCCATTGGGGACAGTACCTGGGACCTGGTACTTTTTTTTAGTACCACCTCGGTTGAGGTTCCAAGCGAACCGTACCGTTACCAAAACGTGACGTGTAAACTCTGCTGATCACGTATTGGCCGGAGAGAATCGTCACTACCTGCGCCACTGAACTTGCGACACAAACACAACAGAACCGCTAGATTTAAATCAGCACAGCCAGCGAAGGATCAAACACAACTGTTTTGAATGAGCGCACCTTTTTTTAACAACCAAAAAGTGGTTGTTTCGTGGTCTGTTGAGGAAGTACAGACGTTCCTCTCGTTGATAGCAGAGGAGCGGATCAGCCAATGGCATGAGCTTGGGGGCGGGGCATCTGATTGCTTGACCAATAGCTGATGGGGATAATGTTCAGTTGGATTTAACTTTCTTTTAAATATTAGAGGGTGAATTTTTTTAAATTTTTTTAAATACCTTTAATTCTTAAAATTTCATGGCTTTGGGGATGGAGAAACCGCAACTGTTTTGAACGAGCGCACCTTTTTTTAACAACCAAAAAGTGGTTGTTTCGTGGTCTGTTGAGGAAGTACAGACGTTCCTCTCGTTGATAGCAGAGGAGCGGATCAGCCAATGGCATGAGCTTGGGGGCGGGGCATCTGATTGCTTGACCAATAGCTGATGGGGATAATGTTCAGTTGGATTTAACTTTCTTTTAAATATTAGAGGGTGATTTGTTTTTTTAGTTTTTTTAAATACCTTTAATTCTTAAAATTGCTCTGTTTCATGGCTTTGGGGATGGAGAAACCATTTGTTTGACCAATGACACATAGGGGAATTTTGGAAAAACCTGTTTGAAAACAGTAATTATTTGGTAACGCTAATGGCATAGAAATTACACTTGTACAGAGAGATATCTATTTTGGCAACCTTATATTTCTAATCACTAGCAGGCATTTCCGTGGTGTTATTGAATTGTGGAAATGGGGTGCTTGGCCGCACTGTGGTTGTGGTTCTGTATTTGATGTGTCCATAATGCAATGCTAACATGCTGTTGTATTTGTCTCTCACAGGATCCCCACTCACTACGTGTACCCGCAGGCCTTCATGCAGCCCAGTGTGGTCATCCCTCACATCCAGCCAGCGGCGGCCTCCGCCACCGCGTCTTCACCTTACATCGACTATACAGGTGCAGCCTACGCACAGTACGCCAGTGCTGCAACCGCTGCAGCCGCTGCAGCCTACGAGCAATACCCGTACGCTGCCTCTCCCGCCGCAACTGGCTACGTAGCTACCGCCGGCTATGGCTACACCATGCAGCAGCCACTGGCCACCGCCGCGCCAGGGTCTGCAGCCGCAGCTGCGGCCTTCAGTCAGTACCAGCCCCAGCAGCTACAAGCCGAACGGATGCAATAGCAACCAAAGAGGCGGATGGGAGATGCGCAGGGAGTAGACACCCAGCGACTGCTTCTAGATGATGAAGAGGATGCTGATGAAAATAGTTGCTGGTTGTGGGTTGATTGCAAGAGGAGGAAGACTAGGAGCATATGGGAGGGGGATAGTAATTGGTAGAGAGATTATTAGTGAGATGGGAACCCCATTGCTTTCCAACTTGCTGTGATTAAAGAAAAAAAAAAAACAACAAAACAAAACCCCAAAAAAAAGATCGCAGAAATGGATGGAATCTAGCTTTTTACTGTTATCATTATTATGTTATCTTTATTTCGATAATTAATATTAGAGTAGGATATTTATTATGAAAGGAGGTATGCAGCAACTAATCACTGTGGTATAGGTGCGTTGTAGACGAAACCTTTAGTCCCGATGCTGTCGTTTAATGTAGGCGACCATTTTTCCGAAGGACACTTGGAAAAGTCCCACATTGTTTTGATTCTAGGGCCCCTGATCTTTATATTTATTCTCTTTTTTTGAGGGCTCTTTTTGTTCTGTCTTCTTCTCAAGTGCATTTGTTTTGATCATCAGGGAAATGGAGCATTTTTCAGCGAATTAGAAATTACAAACTCTGCCAATCAGGGATAGTAGACCTAACTGTGGCGAAATGGAGAAAGATCCAGTGTTAGCATGTTTTATGTATTGTGAACTACCTTTTTATCTATCTGATGCTGAATGTCCCCCTTTTCTCTGACTCCTGTATTGATCTCCTGACCTATGCAAAGCAAACAGGCCGCCAGGGGACAAAACAAAGTGCAGGAACAGGAGATAATTTCTTTTGCTCCCCCACAATGGGCATCGAACAATTTGAAGGCAGTCTTGAAAAGACAAAAAAAACTGAAACGTATTGTATTATATGCTTACAAAACACTCACGGACTAACAGGTACACCATTACACACAAATTTAAGTGTTAATGTCTGTCTGTGGGTGAGGGAGGACACACACACACAACGATTACTATGTGGGGAAAAAAGCATGGGGCATTGCTCAGTACTAGTACTAGAATCCGGGAGCAATTGCTGTGTTGGAAGGAACAGGCACTGATACACACACACACGGTCGGATTGCTCTGGAAAGATCACTGGTGCTCGTTTGTTGAGCTGTCACAGTTTCATCACTGTCATCCTGCTCTGGGTCTGTCAACTCTTCTTATCCTCCTAGATAGGGTCCGGAAGCTTGAGGACAGACCTGTGCATCCTCCCAATATCAGCAACAGATCTTTATCTGGAACACGACGAGGAGCCACAATAAGGGAGAGGGGTTCCCGCAAGCTTTTCACCCTATACCAACGAGCCGCTATCTGCCTGGTCTTTATATGTTCACTAAGAATTATGTCTGAGCACCAGCACAAGTAATAAGGTCTATGTATTTCAATGAGCAACTCTTTACAGAACGGCACTATAGAGAAAGGATCCGAATCCGTGCTTACTAGGGTTCTTTGTGTGCCTTACATTTGTAATGCTATTTAAAGAGGTCTGCTATTTAAGATATTTATTTTGAGTTGACTTATGTTGCGCTCTAAGATCACCGACTTGGAAGCGGTACTGTATGGATATAATGTATTCATCTCATGGCATATTATTCTAAGTTATTGAGTAGGCTTAGTTGTAGTATTATTAACATACTCAACCAAAAATGTTGGTGTAGGACTTAAGATACACTCCCGTATGTGCA
>NW_015641038.1:798047-833671 GCF_001515625.1 Sinocyclocheilus rhinocerous | reverse complement strand
TTTTTTATACATTTGAAACATGACATTAAATATCGGCTTAATGCCTATCATACGACATTTATTTTATTGGAGGCCTGCTGTTTCGAGCATGTTATCTCCATTTGTCATATCCAGAACTGTTTAAAAGACTTTAAAAAAAGGACAAAAAAAAAAGATCTGGCGAAACCTTAGGGACATGCTGCTTCATACACTAGAATGTTTTGTCAATGTTGAGGATGGATGCTGTGCTTCTATTGCTTAAAATATGCATCAGATGGGCTATTTTACACTGTTGAGAATTTTTATACTTGAACTCTTTCTTACAAGGGAAAATATTAAAAAAAGAAGAAGAATAACACCACACAAAAAAACAAGGACATTTTTCATTGTCATTGGATTTGGGCATGTAAAGTGTTATTGACGATTTAAATACGAATGTTCTGTAGGTATTTAAGCCTTCTTTTAGATTTTCAACACTATTTACTCTAAATGTAAATAAAAGGTTCTATATTTAAACCTCAAATGCTTTATTCATTGCACAGGCCTGATTTTTGTTGCTGTTTCCATTGGGAAACAGCTCTTGCATTTCATTGGATGCCTGGATGGTGTGCTCATGGATTGAGAGTGTTATATTGTGTAACCTATTCATTGTATTTCAAAAGCACACATTCTAGGTCATTGCTTCATCATTGAGTCATCCTGGTTCAAACTTATTATATGGTGAATTGCAAATTATTTCAGTGGCTTAAAGTGCTCATGTTTTGTTTCTTATGATCTTTGTTTAGACAGACGGTAGCTTTACCACAGCAGTGATGAAGAACAAGCTGTTGTGTGTTTCTCGTGGATGAAGGTGTCGTGAAAAAGAAGCAGATATTCTCAGCAAGCAAACAGTATAAGCACACAGGCCATCACTTATGCTCGCCACACACAGAGATGCTTATTTATGACCTTGTTTATGCTGGTTTGTGAGGTGACAAATTTAACTGACCTCAACTGTGTCTGTCCAGACATTGCTTAATAATGGAGCTGGTAGAGGAATATTATGGGTTCAATACAAGTTAAGTTCAATCAACAGTTTTTGTGACAGTTAATATTGATAAGCACAAAAACTCACTCCTCGCTTAAAAAAAATAATTTTGTGGTGAGGCACTTACAATGGAAATGAATAGGCCAGTTTTTAGAGGATTTAAAAGCAGAAATGTAAAGCTTATAATTTTATAATTGCACTTACATGATTTCTTTTGTTAAAATGGACAGCATTTGTGGCATAATGTTGATTACCACAAAAAAATTATTTTGATTCACCCATTGTTTTCTCTCAAAAAAATATAAATAAAATAAATGGGGCCAATTTTTGCAGGATTTAAAAGCGGGTATGTGAAACTTAAAATTCCATTTAAAAATAGATGAAAACATTATTTCCTCTGTTAAAACTGACTGCATTTGTGGCAAAATTTTGATTGGCAGAAAAAAAAAAAGAACTCACCCATTTAAAATAATAATAAGGTTATGGTGATGCACTTCCAATAGAAGTGAATGGGGCCATTTTTGGAGGATAATATTTATTCATTTATAAAAGCAGTTAGATAAATTATTTTGTTGAAAATTGTGTATTATGTGATCTGTTAAGATGTTTAAATCATTTTTTAGAGTTGTTTTAGGGTTTTGACAGGTTTTGGCGAAGTTGTAGAAGTAAATCAGAACTTCACACAGAAAACGTTAAGCAGTTTTGTTCACTCTAAAAGCACGTTCACTTGAAAACTAACACTAAAACAGAGAACACCATTCACTTCCATTATAAGTGCATTACTGTAACCTAAATTTTTGAGGAAGAAAATGTTGCAAATGAAAATTTGCAAGTTGCAAATAAAAGCCAAATAAATGTGGCAGATTAAGCTCAATTTGTACTGAACTGCGAATATTCCTTTAGAGATAGTTGAGTTTACTTAATTTGTGAAATTTATTCTGTTTTGCACCAATGCAAATAATTCAAACAAATCCTGTTTGTTGAATAAACATACATGAGTAAGTGTGGCTCCGAGGGCTGTTGAATAATCAACGTGTTTGTGTAAACACATTTTGTCAGAATCACTAAATATAATTTAATATGACTAGTCAGGTGATGCTATAAGCAATTTTGTTTATGTGTGTTGTTTGTGAACCTCATACGGGATAGATTGAGCAATGTTTGAGCCAAATCTCTATGTCATGGATCTGAGATCCACCATGTTGACCTAGTTGTACCCAGTCTTCTAATGTTCAGGACAGAGCACTTTGGGTAATGACCATAAACTGGCTCTAAATTCAGATCCAGGCTGACATCCCATGTAACTCAACCCTACATTTAAATATATCCCTCACAACGCATGTTTTATCTGTACTTAAAACCAAACCAACCTAACACCTGTATTCCTTTCAATGCTGTTTGGCATATTGGAGACCTGCAGTGGCTCAATGAATTATTTAGGGCCTTTCTTATCAATAAGAAATGCCAAAGGGCCACATGTGTGCACTTGGTACTTCTCTGGGATGTTCTATTTCTGCCTGACGCTGGCTCCTGTTTCAGTACCATTGTGACACAGCAGTGGTGGAAATTTTCCACTACACACCATCACCAGGGATGCCTGTCTAACGTCGGCCATGATAGCAGAGGTACTGGGGAAGAAAACACCATGGGGAACTGATGCAGAATAAGGGCGCTGATACCAGCTGACAGGCAGATTACTTGATAATCTGTTGTAGTGTCAAAAGTGCAATGAAGCAAATGTGGAGTGTAGATAATTAGTTGCTCAAGAGGTAATGGAAACTGAATAAACTAATTAACAAAGTAACAAAATGATCATCAAAGTGGGTCGGTCTAATCAGATTCAATGATCTATGCTAAGCTAAGCTAAAAGTGCTACCGCCAGACCCTGAGATCGGCTGAATGGATTCGAAAACGGTAAAACTCAACTGTTTAACTCTAGGGGAGTTGGAAAATGAGCCTATTTTCAAAAATAGCGGAGTGTTCCTTTAAGCTGGAGGTTTGGTGCCCTGTGTTTTAGAAACGATTCTGTCTGTGTCACAAGCTCAGAGCTTATTCTTCCTCTCTGAAAAGCCCAACTGAGGCCCAGGTCAGGCATTTGGCAGGGCCTAGAGAATTCTCTAAGGAGATAACAAGATGACGTGAGCGTTTCCACACTGGGTCACTATTAATTACTGCTGACGTGTGTCAGAGAGAGAGTTGCTCTTTTAGTAGCTACATGTTAAATGCAGCAAATACAGCTCTTTTGTTGTCTGTTCTATCTTTAATGTGCAGGTGAATGAATCAGTGTGGTGTGCTGTTAGCTCCTCGCTGCTATTGTATGATGTTGGATTGTGTGAAGGTGGTCAGGTTATAAGTTGCTAATATTGTTTGCGGGATTGTGCTCATTTGTATGATTGATTTCTATAAACATTATATCAGTCTTTTCTTTTTCGTTTGGTAACAGACATGATTTCTCAATTGAATCAGAATAATTGACCAAATATATGTATATAAAGGGAATCTACAATACAGCTACAAACACAAACACAGTTAATAGGTACAGTGATCACAATGTGATTATTATTTTTCAGTGATATGAACCAGATTGGATGATCAAATTCCACTTCTTTCCTCTAATAAGAATTATGATGATGACAAGCTGTTTATTAGACTTCAAATACCAGCATGAGAAAACGGTTCGAAATTGTTTAATATTTCATACTTTTTGATTTAAAGTGTGTGTGTATATGTATACACACACACACACACACAATATGTACTGTAAATGTTTGTGTGTGTATGATACAGTATATATATATTGGATTTATTTATATTGCCATTTTTGGCATGACTGCACTACATATATATATATACACACACACACACACACACACACACACAATATGTACTGTAAATGTTTGTGTGTGTATGTATATATATATATATATATATGGTCTAATGACTGATTTGATGTATTTTTTATTAATAACTAAAAAACATATTAATGACTAAAACATTTCAGATATAGAACAGAATTTGTATTTGCTGATCAGGTGCTCAGATGGAGGCTGAAACATGTCAAGATAGCAGCGATATTTATGGTTTGTTCTTTTATTGGTTGAGTTCTTTTTGAAAGGTTTTAATATGGGGATGAACATTTTATGTAGTTAAATAGTTTGATAAACTGCTGATTTTGGATTGTTGACAGCAATATTAATGACTAAAACATTTCAGATATAGAACAGAATTTGAATTTGCTGATCAGGTGCTCAGATGGAGGCTGAAACATGTCAAGATAGCAGCGATATTTATGGTTTGTTCTTTTATTGGTTGAGTTCTTTTTAAAAGGTTTTAATATGGGGATGAACATTTTATGTAGTTAAATAGTTTGATAAACTGCTGATTTTGGATTGTTGACAGCAGCATTTGTGACCTCCTCTTGACGCTGTCATACCTGAATTGACTGTTAAATTCCTGTTAGCAGATGAGTATTGAGGTGTGGTCATATGGACGGCTGCCCGTGAACACTCCACGCCTTCATATACTCAGTGTGTGTCTGCTAGATTTGCAGAAAGCCAATTTTAGCTAATACTTCATCATTTATAATAATATATTAATATCATTGTAATAATAATATTTTCTATATTTTTTGAAAATGGATGTTGTTGATAGGTGTGGCTGGTTTAAGTAATGTTTATTATTATATTAATCATTAAGTAAACAAAAAGTGTTAACAGTTTTTTACCTTAATCCCATTCTTGCAACATTTTTGCATACAATGGATTAGATCGCCTCCAAGAAAGTCAATAAAACGTTTCTCATAATTATTGTTGTCATGTTTCTGGGATATGTGCAGTTGTTTGACCGTTACAGGGAGCAGAAAGTGTTTTATTTAGACTGACTGGTACTCAGGTCATGAAGTCCCTACAAATCAAACAGCTTTCATAGGCCATAATGGCCATTTAGCACAGACCAAGAGTTTGCTCTGTTTCTCCAGGACCGTTGTCATGGAAACACTGGTTGAGCGTCTGGAGCAGGCAGTGATTCGTCTGGAGGCGGTGGCGATCAAACTGCAGAACTGTCCTGAGGGTTTGGTCAACGGGGACATCAGCAGCATGATCAACGGAGGTACCATAAGTACAACAGTGCTTTGGATGAAAGATCTTGACAGCAGTTGAATTATTCAATGTATTAATAGTTTTTATTTATAAAGCATATGATGTAAAAATGCTGTTGAGGTCTGTCCACAGGGCATTGTCTGAACAGATTATCGTAAGGAGAAGACCTCTGACTTTTAGGGTTTTTTTCTTCATGGGAAAAATATTCTCATAGGAAAAGAGTGGCATTGGTCTTGGCACACTGCACATAGACACAGTCTGAAATATATAATGGATACGGATGTCAGTGAATGGGATTTCGGAATTCTCTCTTCGATTTCTGCAGCCTCTAGTTTGTGTGTGCAGTTGTTCCTTCAGTGTTTTCAGTCTTTTTTTTTTTTTTGATGTTTGACCAATTTTTTTTGTTTTCTACTTCTGTTATCCATTCTGTAATAACTGATTTAAATAGTGGCATAATTACTACTAATAACAATAATATTAATACTACAATTAATCATAATAATACTACTAATAATTTTAATATTAATTCTTCTTTTCAACAGAAATTTTTTGTTGTAGTTATTTTTATACTGTTTTATTTTAGTCATTGTTTTGTGTCAAATCGCTGAAATACAACTAAATAACAAAAAATATGCAGGAGTCTAAAATTGCTTATCTTGTATCTGCTCGTCTTAAAAAAGAATATTGGTTGATCTTTATATTTCATTGTCTTGTCAAAGATCTCATTAGTTCCAAATCGACATTCTCTTGCAATATTAACATTTCTTTCCTTTTCCAACCCTGACGTCCCCAACAATGAATGGGATTTTAAAGCATCCTCTGTTGGATGTGTTGTTTGTTCTGTTAGACTCTGTTTATTCAGTTGAATTAATTTCTGTTGTCTCTTTGCTGTCTCTTTGATGTTAAGGTGAATCCGAAAGCATGGAGGCGTTCGACCATTTGCTGAGTGGTTCAGTGTCTGAATATTTGAGGACCAGCACAGCTATTGGTGGAGATGTGGCAAAGCATGTAAGTGTGAGGGGCTGTGAATACCAATGTCAATGCAGATTTTACAGAGAGACAGGAATACTGACAGAAGATGAGCAGAGGTAGATAATATAAGAGTGAAGTCATTCTCCTAAGAGCTCTTAGTTTATAGTACCAAAATGACTGCACACACTCACAGACGTCCAAAACGTCAGCCCTAAAAAGTTGCTAAAAAGGAGCTCACAGCTCTTGCTGTCCAGCTTCACATAACTCTGCTATATTTGACAATTGACTTTGTGCTGTTCTGTTTCCTTGCAGCCTTTTTAAATCCATTTGCATCATAACAAATGGAAAATGTTTTATTATAATCTGAAAGCAGATGTTTGAAAAATGGAAAAAGTGAAGGTAGAACAGCTTTTGTTTGTCTAAAGCTTATTTACAGAGACAACTCAGCTTGTTTAAACTGCCGCTTATTTTCGCTGCAGCAATGAAGTGCTGTATTAGTGTCTTGTTGGACTGGAAAATTACTGTTTAACAGTGTTATTTTATTAAAAAAAGGTTATATTAACTTCTGGATTGTTATGAAATTATATAAAATATTTTTAAAAAGTCTAAGAGTAATAAATAAAACAAAACACTTCTGATAGTGTTGTTTCGAAATATACTATTGTTTAAAAGTTTAGGTTGGTAAGATTCATATGCTGACCAAGGGTGTTGACCAAAAATACAGTAAAAAAGTAATATTGTGAAATATTGTTACAATTTAAAGTAACCATTTTCCGTTGTAATATATTTATTCCTGTGTTTCATTCTAATAAGCTGATTTGGAGCTCAAGAAATATGTCTTCTTATTGTCAATGTTGAAAATGGTTTTTCTTGCTTAATATTTATGTGTAAACCATTATAAATTTTTTCAGAATACTATGATGAACAGAAAATTCAAAAGAACAGCATTTATCTATTATCTTTTGTTACATTATAAATGTTAACTTTTATAAAGAATATCTCTTTGGGTTTGAGACTTTAGTCTTTGCAACTTTAGGGATCTTATCTATGCACGAACAGCTTGTAACACTCCAAAGAGAAAGGACAATTTTAAATTGTATCATATGACCCCTTTAAGGTATTAGTTCCTTTCAAATACTGAAACTTGAAAGTGTATCTTAAAGGTCGCTCTTTAATATTTCAGTAATTCTCTTTTGGAAGCATTAAATGGAGAGCAAATTTGCTTACATTTTCTGCTTCTTAGAATTTTTGTCTGAGAAATACTTTTGAAGAGATCTCAAAGACATCACACTGTTTTCAGATTTGCCAACATACCAAAATCTGCAATCAAGTCAAAGAGTTCAACATGAACTAAAAAATTCTCATCAAATTATTGACAATAATTTTAGAATTTTATAAGATAATCATTTAACTAAAATGTCCTGATCACTATCTTCATCAGAATTTAATATAGGTGCATTTGCTCCATAGGAGCCCTTACCATCAGTCATTTGTCAGTGAGTGCTTCTGTACCATCTGTCCTAACGCAAGGTACTT
Source organism: Sinocyclocheilus rhinocerous (assembly GCF_001515625.1). Lineage (NCBI taxonomy): Eukaryota > Metazoa > Chordata > Actinopteri > Cypriniformes > Cyprinidae > Sinocyclocheilus > Sinocyclocheilus rhinocerous. Next base: position 826,060 of record NW_015641038.1, on the reverse strand, counting down.
TTTGAGTTGACAGCCTGCAAACAATAAATGAAATGTTGGGGCTTCTTTCTGGCTGACAGTACATAACGGTCTATATGGCTTACATTTCATGGCCAGTCGCTACCGATTGGTAACTAAAGAGCTGCTTGAGAAATGAGGCACTGAACAATGTACTTAGTGTACACAGAGGCACAGTGGCTCATTCTAGTGATGGAATGTAATATTATGAGAAGACAGAGAGGGAAGGGGTGAAAAAGAGCAGAAAGAAAGTGGGAGAGGGATGTATGTGTCCTCTTTGTTAACACTGGAATTCTCCTCAAGCTCAACTCAGAGAGGAAACATTTCCCTTTTGGTTTAATAAGAGATGAGAAATGGCTCTTTGAATATGTGTGTGAGTGTGTATGCGGGATCTTTCGCTCAGTGAAAAAAGAGACTGTCTGTGCTAAATGTTTGTGGGAACTTATCATGTTCTGTAGGTCTGTGTGGATGTGGTCTTTTTGGGGGTTTTCAAAGTTTTTAACGCCAACAACCTCCAGAGATGATGATCTCCTAAGGATGCTCTTCCTAAAATTTAAAGGCAGCTGTATATTTTCACTGTATACAAACCCATTTATAGAGTGTAAAATAGTAAGTTTAATGTAATTAAAGACAACTTGTCATTTTCAAAAATAAATAATTGGTTTTTAATTTAATGTATCACAATTATTATAATATCAAATTATTATATTTACTATATCTATTAGTACTATATAATATAATAAATAAGTACCATGGTTACCACAAAAATATTAAACAGCACTGTTTTCTACATTGATTATAAAAAAAAATGTTTCTTTAGCAGCAAATCAGCATATTGGAATGATTTCTGAATAGGCAGAGATGGTGAACATTGCCCTGCAGGTCCAGCGTGCTTTCCTCAAAATGGTCATGACACACCAGGAGCCAGCAAAGGTACACCCAAACCAATATGTCTGCCTATGATTTAATTTACATTTAAACTAGATGTATTGTAAACTTACGACATGTGACATTTCACAGTTTTGTGGTCATGAAGTAATCACTTGCATTGAAGCACCGTTAGCATATCCCACACTACAGAGTTTGTCATATTTTAAGCACCATAATAACAATGTTTAGTTTGACTGAAAGTGCCTGCTGGGAGAGTCTCTTCAGCAAATGACCCATATGACTCTGTCTGTGCAGTCTCAACAGATGTCTACCTGCAAATTTCTTCTGTATTGTGACATAAGTTCGAGTGAAGCGTAAGTCACATACAGAAGGAAAGTTTGGAGGGGGACTTGCTCCTATCCCATTGGTTGTTGATTAGATGGAGGCAAATTGGTTTAAGCCTAAAGAATGCTTCAGTTTTGACACAAATGCAGACTAAATGACTGAAGAAGTCCAGCATACGTCAGAGAAGTCTGTCATTTCACTGGACTGAGTTATGGCATTTTGATTAAGAAATATGAGGTCAAAAAAAAGTAAACAAAAAACAAACAAACCTGAATGGATAAATTGTCACAATGAGATCAATTTACTGAATGTTTTTATAAAATAGGATGATGAAAATAAGTCTTTTTCTCCCAAGTAGATATTTTCCAAACAGTTAGAATAATGACCTAAACTTCAGGTTTTTATCACACAAAGCTATTGTGTGCTTCAGAAGACTTGAAATAGAAATCTTGTTTTTTTTTTTTTTAAACAGTATATGAATTTGGAATGACAGGAGGATGAGTAAATAATGACAGAATTTTCATTTTGGGTGTACTGTCTCTTTAAATGAATAATTTACCCAAAAAGGAGCATTTGCTGAACATTTACTCATTCTCAGGCCATCCAAGATGTAGATTAATTTGTTTTTTTCATTGGAACAGTTTTGGAGAAATTTAGCATTTCATCACTTGGATCTTTTGCAGTGAATGGGTGCCGTCAGAGTTATCCCAAAACTTTGGACTTTCAATCATAATACCTGAAAATCCATCATACAAATAGTATTACATTTTAAATAACATGATTAATAACATGATTAATTTGAAAATAGAGTGAAATTAACAATTACATAAACAATCATATGTGAACAGAATATATTTACATTACATTTACATTATCATTCAACCATTTCTTCTTTCTTTCATTTAGGACACAAATGCTATGAAATTAGCTTTAGCAAGACAAAGGCATTTCATTGCAAGCTTGTAATGTCAGTTCCAACACAAAATGCTATGAAGTACAATACTATTCTAAATATATATAATGAATACATTTGTTGTTACTTGTTTTTATTAATTAATTTATTTTTTATACAACAGGCAGAGATGGTGAACATTGCCCTGCAGGTCCAGCGTGCTTTCCTCAAAATGGCCATGACACACCAGGAGCCAGCAAAGGTACACCCAAACCAATATGTCTGCCTATGATTTAATTTACATTTAAACTAGATGTATTGTAAACTTACGACATGTGACATTTCACAGTTTTGTGGTCATGAAGTAATCACTTGCATTGAAGCACCGTTAGCATATCCCACACTACAGAGTTTGTCATATTTTAAGCACCATAATAACAATGTTTAGTTTGACTGAAAGTGCCTGCTGGGAGAGTCTCTTCAGCAAATGACCCATATGACTCTGTCTGTGCAGTCTCAACAGATGTCTACCTGCAAATTTCTTCTGTATTGTGACATAAGTTCGAGTGAAGCGTAAGTCACATACAGAAGGAAAGTTTGGAGGGGGACTTGCTCCTATCCCATTGGTTGTTGATTAGATGGAGGCAAATCGGTTTAAGCCTAAAGAATGCTTCAGTTTTGACACAAATGCGGACTAAATGACTGAAGAAGTCCAGCATACGTCAGAGAAGTCTGTCATTTCACTGGACTGAGTTATGGCATTTTGATTAAGAAATATGAGGTCAAAAAAAAGTAAACAAAAAACAAACAAACCTGAATGGATAAATTGTCACAATGAGATCAATTTACTGAATGTTTTTATAAAATAGGATGATGAAAATAAGTCTTTTTCTCCCAAGTAGATATTTTCCAAACAGTTAGAATAATGACCTAAACTTCAGGTTTTTATCACACAAAGCTATTGTGTGCTTCAGAAGACTTGAAATAGAAATCTTGTTTTTTTTTTTTTTTAAACAGTATATGAATTTGGAATGACAGGAGGATGAGTAAATAATGACAGAATTTTCATTTTGGGTGTACTGTCTCTTTAAATGAATAATTTACCCAAAAAGGAGCATTTGCTGAACATTTACTCATTCTCAGGCCATCCAAGATGTAGATTAATTTGTTTTTTTCATTGGAACAGTTTTGGAGAAATTTAGCATTTCATCACTTGGATCTTTTGCAGTGAATGGGTGCCGTCAGAATGAGAGTCCAAACAGCTGATAAAAACAACCAATAATCCACAAGTAATCCATACGACTCCAGTCCATCAGAGAATAGACTGAAACAGAAGCGAAAAGCTGTGCATTTGAAAAAAAAAACTGGGAGAGTCTCTTCAGCAAATGACCCATATGACTCTGTCTGTGCAGTCTCAACAGATGTCTACCTGCAAATTTCTTCTGTATTGTGACATAAGTTCGAGTGAAGCGTAAGTCACATACAGAAGGAAAGTTTGGAGGGGGACTTGCTCTTATCCATTGGTTGTTGATTAGATGGAGGCAAATTGGTTTAAGCCTAAAGAATGCTTCAGTTTTGACACAAATGCAGACTAAATGACTGAAGAAGTCCAGCATACGTCAGAGAAGTCTGTCATTTCACTGGACTGAGTTATGGCATTTTGATTAAGAAATATGAGGTCAAAAAAAAGTAAACAAAAAACAAACAAACCTGAATGGATAAATTGTCACAATGAGATCAATTTACTGAATGTTTTTATAAAATAGGATGATGAAAATAAGTCTTTTTCTCCCAAGTAGATATTTTCCAAACAGTTAGAATAATGACCTAAACTTCAGGTTTTTATCACACAAAGCTATTGTGTGCTTCAGAAGACTTGAAATAGAAATCTTTTTTTTTTTTTTTTTAAACAGTATATGAATTTGGAATGACAGGAGGATGAGTAAATAATGACAGAATTTTCATTTTGGGTGTACTGTCTCTTTAAATGAATAATTTACCCAAAAAGGAGCATTTGCTGAACATTTACTCATTCTCAGGCCATCCAAGATGTAGATTAATTTGTTTTTTTCATTGGAACAGTTTTGGAGAAATTTAGCATTTCATCACTTGGATCTTTTGCAGTGAATGGGTGCCGTCAGAATGAGAGTCCAAACAGCTGATAAAAACAACCAATAATCCACAAGTAATCCATACGACTCCAGTCCATCAGAGAATAGACTGAAACAGAAGCGAAAAGCTGTGCATTTGAAAAAAAAAAAAAAAGAAAAAACATTAATTTAAGCGTTTTAACATTAAAATGTCACTTCTGGCTAAAATGCCAAATAAAGTCCATCATCCGCTTTCTCCAGTGGAAAAAGTCCGTCCCCTGTTATCCACTATCATCAATATCCATAACATTTTTGTTTAAAACTGTTATGGAGTGTTTTTGCTCATAAACAATGCTTGATCTGTGCATATTTTTTCTGATTCAGATGAGACCACTTTTGCTCTGAAGGAAGCAATATTATGGATAGAAGACTCTTATTTTAGCCAGAGGCAATAGTTTAAAGTTAAAATGTCTTGATGATTATGTTTATTACAAACCAGCAGCATTTCACTGCATGAGGTTATAGTGATGTTTTTATCAGCTGTTTAGACTCTCATTCTGACGGCACCCATTCACTGCAGAGGATCCACTGATGAGCAAGTGATGTAGTGCTGAATTTCGCCAAATCTGTTCAGATGAATAAACAAACTCATCTACATCTTGAATGGCCTGAGGGTGAATACATTTCTAGCAAATGTTCATTTCTGGGTGAACTATTCCTTTAAGGGTGATATAAATTCAGTGCTTTTCAACTTAAACGCTCTGTCCTGCTGTAATGCCGACCACTTACTCTCCTCCATACTATTCTGAGCGATGTGGTCAGCCATGCGACTATGGTTTCTGTTCACATAGGGATTACCTCTCCCGTTTAAAAAAATGCCAATGCGACACATTCCTGGTGCATTCACACAGTGGCCAGGGGGAAGTGCAGGGGGCCAGCGTGATGTCATGTCATCGGACTTTGGTTCACGTTGCCCAAACAGGAAGAAGATCTGAGGCCACAGGCTATTGGATGAAAGCAGGAAGGAGAATCAAACACTGGATAATAAACACACAAGTGGTAGGAAAAGTGCTGTAGCAGAACTGTTTGGAATATTTAGAGTGTTTTTCTGTTTTTTATTTCGATTTTAATGGTGATTCCTGTTTAATTTGAACACAGATTCAATATTTACTGAACTCAATGAGATGTACACAGCTGAGGGACAGATCTCTGATCTGTATGTGTCAGATTAATGGCCATTGGCAGAAAATCCCATGAGATAAGATGTTTGTCTTGCACCGTTTGCGCAACGGTATTTAAATGATACCTTAAATCATGCTTGTTGAGGACAGTTGTGCTATTCCTTTTCTAAGCAAACCTAATGCTCGTTAAATGAGGCAAAAAATCCCATAGACTTGCATTGGGGAATAACAACCTAGCATGAACAATCTCGCATTGTGGTGGTTGTGTCTAATAATTAATTAAAAACAGATAGCCACAACTGCAATGGTCAAATGCATTGGTGATGGGGAGGATCCATCTGCAAATGGATTCCCACAAATCTGAATGGAAAAACACTCAACCTGAATTAGATATGCTAAGAAAAGACTGGCTATCTATGTAGTACTCTACTGTACGCACAGTCACCCCAGCTCAGCTTCACAATAATTCTTAAATACGTTTTTTTTTTTTCTGTTCATGCATATATAAATATATCTTACAAGCATTCACTCACTCACACACACTATGTTTAGCCATTGTTCCTCTCCATCAGTAGTGTGAAGTGCGTATAGCTCCCAGGAGGGATGCTGGACAGTTGCCCTAAACCTCTGGCTTTTCTCTCTCTGTATATGTGTGTGTGGGACTGTGCTTGCATTCTGTGGCTTTTTATGGGCATGTTCTATATTTGAGCCGGTGTGTGTCTGTGGCCCTGGTCACATGACGGGCCTGTCGCTGGATGAGGAGTGTTTGTGTGGCCTGTAGACCGCAGCTGTTTCTCTCTAATTCCTCTTATAATAGAGTTGTTCACAGTCAAAATGCATCGCACCGTGACTGACCAAGATGTTCAGTCTTGGGATAATAGTGAGGTCTTTTCTGTCTGTTCAGAGGATATTTATCCATATCTTAATTTCTGGCAATTTTAAGTAAATTATAACTTCCATAGTTCATAAATATGTGTCCAATTATTTATCTAGAATTTTTTTTTTATTATTTCATTGAATTACAACTATTTAATTAATAAAATATATATTAAAATGCAAAAATTTAATATTTAATTTTATGTTATTTAGATACATTTTAGTTGATTTTTTTAAAATAATTTAACATTTATTGTGGATCTTTTCTGTCTGTTCAAGGGATATATATTCACATCTTAATTCCTGGTTATTTTGAGTAAAGTAAATTATACCTTCCAGACTTATACAGCTAATATATGTCCAATTATACAGTATATCTAGATTTTTTTATTTTAGAAAGCTCTTAGCTCTGGCTCCATTCATAGCTCAGAGATAGGCAGGCTATTTCTGTCCCTCTCCTCGGCTGAGCATGATGGAAAGGGAAGTTCAGAATGATGCTGGAAAGGTACTTGCACTTCGGACAGTGTCTTAACAAGGGTTGTAATGTCCAAGTATGGATGAAAGAGGCTCCTTTGTTTACAGAAATGAAAATCATGCGCATGTTGTTATGGGAGGAATTTATGTAAATACGCTTTTGCTCGTTCTCTTTTGCTCCCCCTCGCTCTTTATCACTTTATGTCACACTTTCACAAACACAAACTCAATCCACAACCCTCCACATTTCAACCTTGTTGACACCAAAAACAATTGATGAGTCACATTCAGCCACAAAATGTGTAATGAATAAACACGCATTGTACCAACATATACTGTCTAAATACACACCGTCTGTCTTGTTTGTTTATCTCTCACTTATTTGATGAGGTTGAAGTCAGGTCAATTCTGTGATTTCTTCTGATTTGCACATGAAGGTCAGTCTGAGCTGATGAGCCTGACTGAAAACAAGAAGTGGTATTTTTAGTCCAGAGAAGTCAGTCGTCCTCATTCTCCCACCAAATTCTTATGAAATGGACTGAAATGGTGGACATGGCAACTGCTTGAACACAAGCATAAATACAAAAACGTTCATTTAACAAAGGAAACAGTGAGCTCCCTCTCCCCCTTGTTCAGAGGTAAACTATAAACATCAGTACAGGACAGGACCTTACAAGGCGAGGGGGATCTCCCCATCACGGGCTGGAATGCGGAGTGAGAGGGAGGTGAAGCTCGCTGGACGTTTCATTGGAAAAAATGGTCCCAGTATTAAAAGTCCGCTTGGGTGCCTCAGACTCTGTGCTTTTCTCTGTGCTTGCTTAAAAGGTCCAATGAAATCAAAATTGGAGTTGCTGTGGAGTAGCCTTTTCTCCATGTTTTTTTGTTTTAAAGTACACTGTATGCTAACAGTCTTTAATATTGACACAGTTGACTTTTAACAGATGTACACATTTAAAATCTACAGTCTTCAGGTACAGTCGCATTTTAGTTTTAGTCAACAATAACAAAACTGGATATGTGCTGCCCAAACTTCGTATTTCAATAGGAAATATGTCAAAACAAAAAAAAAGAGAAATCTTTTCAGTCTTTAATAGAAGAGAGTGAATACTCTACAGTGGTATTCAGCATAAAACTTATTTTGTTCATGTTTGAAAGATATGTTAATTGAATTATTAGACTAAGTTGATTGAATTATAAAAGTAAGGGATAGATATTTTATGAATGGAAGTTTCAAATGAAATGACTAAAATGCCAAATTACCGTATTTAAGTAGTTTATTAGTAGAGCCTGCAAGACAATTATCACTATTAGTATTGCTCATACATCTTCAAAAATCCTAACCATAAGTACCTTTTTTTTAATGAATTTGGTCTGTTTTATGCATAACTCCGACTGTTCGATGAGATTTGCTGTTTGATGTTCCACAAAGGAATCTTAACTTTTAATTGATGGCTTTCCCGCTGTTATTCCCAATCAGACAGAGATGGCTGACCTCCTCAGACCCCTCTCCGACCAGATCCAGGAGGTCCAGTATTTCCGGGAGAAGAACCGTGGCAGCAGCCTGTTCAACCACCTGTCTGCCGTGAGCGAAAGCATCCCCGCTCTGGGCTGGGTGGCCGTGGTGAGCACTTCTCTCTGTCTCACACTTCCCATGGACAGTGTGGTGCATTCTAGTCAGTCACTAACTTCCTGTATACAAACATAATTCTGTTATAACCGATCCAGAAAATACCTGGTTTGGCTCATGCATCTTTTGCATTCGAGTGGCTTAATGTTAAGGTTGCACATTCAGATTCAGTCATGTCTTGATGCTAGTGATGAAAGCCCACCAAATACACTTCAAACAATATCAAATCCATCCATTGGGCATATTTTCTTTGATTGTGACAACAGGCCGACCTCACACAAACCATCTGAGTCATTGGTGAGAGGACCATCAAATTGATGTTTGAATTTATATTTGTTTTCTATTATGTAAACTCCTCTGATGTCTTTACTGTGGCTGGCTGTATCTAATCTCTGCAATGTGAATTTGGACTAAGACAGATCTGGACTCTATCATTTTTTGCTTTAAACTACCGCTGCTGTTTACATCAAAGGTTCAGAGCCTCAGTATTAGTGCTTTACTGGAAATGGATCCTTTTTTCTGTGCTTATTATTTATATTAATAAGTAAGCTTCTTTGACATTCTTTTGACCCTTTGTTTTCTTGCTCTGTCATACAGTGTCAGAAACCAGGGCCGTATGTGAAGGAGATGAACGATGCTGCAATGTTCTACACAAACAGAGTCCTGAAAGATTACAAAGACACGTTAGTGCATTGTTTTTTATTTATTTAGTTCATATCAGGTCAGTTTGATATGTTAATGTGAAATGTCCCTTACAAGGTATTGTGATAATGATTACCATAGCCATGTATAATGGTATTTATATTTGCTACACCAAGGATCTTCAAATGATACCATGATTCTACTGTACTTTGGTACATTTTGTTAAACACATAGTCAATTTCCCTCGCAATTATGTAGTACATGAACATTTATTTGTTCACTTGAACAAACACTTGAACTTTTTTTTGTGTCTCCACTGACCCCAGAGACCCCCGTCATGTTGAGTGGGTGCGTTCCTATCTGAACATCTGGACTGAACTTCAGACCTACATTAAGGAGCACCACACCACTGGACTCGCCTGGAGCAAAACTGTGAGTGAGACTTTTAATTGGAAAATGACTTCAGGCCAACCTCAACTTGTTTGTATTCAGGAAGTATGATGTGAATATTCTTTGCCAGACATAGAATTAGTACAGTTGTTGGTAATCAAAACTCTACATTAAAGGTGGGGTAAGCGATTTCTGGTAGCCAATGTTGACATTTGAAATCACCAAAACAAACACGCCCCTACCCCAAAGGATCTCGCCCCTATTTTGATAGCTCCGCCCCAAACATGCGTACGCAACCCAGGCAACGATTAGTTCTGTGAAACAAAGCAAAACCAAAGTTACACCGTGTCTACACCGGACGCGAGTGGCGTGGCGCGACAAAATACTAGGGAACTCATTATAATCAGTGATGCTGTCTACACCATAGATATATATATAGATATACATATCTATGGTCTACACTGGATGCTGCACGGCACGACACGACAAATCCCCGACAGAAAACTGCCGCTGCGTTGTATTCATGACATACTGACACAAATTTCAAATGATTTTCAACGGTCGCTTTGTCGCGTCCAGTGTACTAGACAGACTTTAGCTGTTGCAGAGCAGACACGGTGTTACTCGCCTATCGAGAAGAAATAAAGCAACCTCGGCATCCAATCGCAGGCCTTCCGCTCCTTGAGTTCTCTCCAGCGCTGGAAAGCTGATCTGATATTTACACGGGTCCTACTTCTTGCCTTATTGCCTTAAGATTTCTTTTGTTCCGCAGATGTTTTCCTCTTTTGTTTTTTATCCGCCATCTCTATCTTTCTGTCGCTCGGCTCGGCTAATGTCCGTCCTGTGCACTGAACGCTCTCTCCTCCACATCATGAGTAGACACGCCCCTTACTGCTGATTGGCTACAAGTTTGTTTTGCTAGTCGGCCCGAACCAGTTTTCTAAAGCGTTTTTGAAAAATCGCTTACCCCACCTTTAAGAAGGACATTTGTCATTTTCTCAAAGACTTAAACATTTTCAATGCTCGATATTGTGTTTCCGTTTCAAATTAGGAAAAAATCGAAACTGCTGTACAGAAGAGCATATTTTCCATTTTTGGTCATACAGAGGCTGGTTGAATGCAGATTAATTTCAGATGATTAACAGCTATACTGTGTACATCTATCTAGATAAATAGTATAGTTATATTCATGCATGGCTGCCTTTGAAATTCATTTTCTTCCAGTTAGGGATGCACAGTATATTGGTACCATACTGCTTATTACCTTACCGGAGTTTGATCATTTTTAATTTATCAGTATATCAGTCGATATCGCATATTTAATTGTTTATGATAATTTCCCCTATAATTTTACATTTAGATAACCGTTTCTTTCATCTAACACTCACTTAAAGTTAATCTTTATTATTATTATTATTATTAAAATTTATTTGAAAAGGGACCATGTACAATTATAACATAAATGTTTCCATTTCACGCATTGTACCGAATTTAGCTGAAGGGTAGTTTTCATCCGCAGTCCCTTGGCAGGTAATCATAATCATAGATGGACATAAAAACATAAGACAACTAGCACATACAATACATTAATACTTATACACATCCTATCAGAGCCACAAAAAACAGTAAAAATAACGCCCAGTTAAAGCACGACCATGTCAGCATTTACGGAGTTTAAAAACACTAATAATTTAATAACACTGTTAAATGTAATCTTTAGCAAATTTCAAAATGAATATTCATTATTTTATAGTGTACATTATAGTGTACATTATAATGTTGTGATTAACTAATTTGAGTTTAATCTATGAATAGAGTTTATTCTATGAATTTAATCTATGCACACTATTGTTCAAAAGTTTAGAAATAAATTAAGACTTTTGTTCAGCTAGGATGTATTCAATTGATCAATAGTGTTACAAAAGATGTTTCAAATAAATGCTGTTCTTATTAACTTTATATTCATCGAAGAAGAATCATTAAAAAAATGTATCATGGCTTCCACAAAAATATCAAGCAGCTCAGCTGTTTTCTACATTGCCATCACAGGAATAAATTACTTTTTAAAATATATTAAAATAGAAAACAGTTCTTTTAACTTGTAATCATATTTCACAATATTACTGCTTTTACTGTAGTTTTGATGCCTTGTTGAGCATAAGAGACTTCTTTTAGACAGTCTTTTAAAAAAACATTTAATTAAACATTAAAAAAATCTTACCAACCCCAAACCTTTTTGGTTTTTGAAAGTTTTTTTTATTTTTTTTTATTTTCATACAACAGCTTCATACCACTATTATGCCTTTGAAAGAATACACAGTTGTCCCCTTAAGTAGTTCTGGGAGTTTTTGGGATGTTAAATCTTGTCTGTCACGGGGTGAAATAGTGTGTGTCAAACAGAAACCTGAGAGCCCTCACTGACTGTGTGTCAGCTGTCCCTCCTGCCATGAGGGCTCTGAGTATGTGTGGAGGACTGTATGGTGTGGACAGGTGGTCATCTGGGTCTTTTTGCATGGGGGGTTTACCATAGAAATGCCCCCAACAAAAGCCTAGTGTGTCTCTGGCTTACACACCTGCTCTCACACACACTCCTCGTAATTCAACCTCGCTTCTCATGTATTCCACATTATACCTCTCCCTTTGACTTCATTTACTTCTGTATATCCTCACGCATCAGACACAATCAAACTCCCGCATCACTATGTATTTGTCTGCCATGTTTTCCAACTTCCTCTAACAGTTTGTTTAAGTACCTTTGCCTTTTCACCTCTTCACAAGGCATTGACCTTTAGGGTCAGAGGTCGGGTTGCCCAACTGTTTAACCTATGCTGAACATCAGCACAATTATTGGGATTAGAAGTGTGTGTGTTTGTACAAGACAGGAAAAGATGAGTGTGCAACAGTTGTTTAAGCCAGTTTAAGTGTTGAAGTGGGAACCGTGTGCAACTGTCAATGGCAGCTGTGCTGACAATATAAAACAGGCATAAGTGTGCTGTCAGGGTCACACAATAGCCAACTGTGCCACACTGATCTGTTCTTTTACTTTAAATGTTGTTAAATAAGATTATCCCAGTTGTGTCAGAAAAACATGGACTGTCGAAATTATTTCGAAAATCAGGATCTGATTATTAGAGAAAATCATCATGGAAACACACATTGAGTATTGTTTTCTTAGCACAGACCATGTAGCAAGGCTTGTTTCCAAAAAGACATTTCACTGCATATCTTGACATTTTTATTGTAGAATTCTGTAGAAGTTTTACAATTTTATAATATGTGTGGATAGAGTTGAACACACATACTCATCTATCTATCTATCTATCTATCTATCTGTCTTTAACCTATGCTGAACATCAGCACAATTATTGGGATTAGAAGTGTGTGTGTTTGTACAAGACAGGAAAAGATGAGTGTGCAACAGTTGTTTAAGCCAGTTTAAGTGTTGAAGTGGGAACCGTGTGCAACTGTCAATGGCAGCTGTGCTGACAATATAAAACAGGCATAAGTGTGCCGTCAGGGTCACACAATAGCCAACTGTGCCACACTGATCTGTTCTTTTACTTTAAATGTTGTTAAATAAGATTATCCCAGTTGTGTCAGAAAAACATGGACTGTCGAAATTATTTCGAAAATCAGGATCTGATTATTAGAGAAAATCATCATGGAAACACACATTGAGTATTGTTTTCTTAGCACAGACCATGTAGCAAGGCTTGTTTCCAAAAAGACATTTCACTGCATATCTTGACATTTTTATTGTAGAATTCTGTAGAAGTTTTACAATTTTATAATATGTGTGGATAGAGTTGAACACACATACTCATCTATCTATCTATCTATCTATCTATCTATCTGTCTATCTATCTATCTATCTATCTATCTATCTATCTATCTGCGATAAACATTTAACAAAAATTTTTTGGGATTTTATGGAGGTCACCTTTTTGGAACTTCATACCCTCCATTCAGGTCAGCAGCAACACTACAGACTTACTGTAATCCATTGCCTCATACGCCACCTACTGGAGTAGGACGCCCATTGCAGTGAATTCATCAACATGGGGGTGAAAATACATTTAAATTTAGTAACCATTTTACAATAAAAAAAGTGTTATTTGAGGCTGTGAATTTACAGCTATACTGTGAATTCTGTGACATGAATATTGTGTTTTTAGTTTTGTTTTTAATGTTTTTCCCATTCTGGAATGAGCATATAAGTTTCCAGCTTCTCCTGGACTAACTCTGATGTACTCCACAGGGTCCTGTAGCCCCTCCCTCGCTGTTCGGTGCTCCTTCTGATGGTACTTGCCCTCGTCCTCCCCCTCCTCCTCCTCCTCCACCACCAGGTCCTCCTCCAGTGTTCATGGATAACAGCCCTAAATCCGACGACACAGCAGCCCAGCACTCAGCTCTGTTTGCACAGCTCAACCAGGGAGAGGCCATCACTAAAGGTGGGCAGGAGAACACCGCCAGACTACAAGATACTATACTGCCATCAAAACTGACATCAGGTGATGTGTTCTGCCTCCAGGTTTAAAGCATGTGTCTGACAAGCAGAAGACCCATAAGAACCCTAACTTGCGCTCTCAGGGAGGGAGGACACACCAGGGATCTCCAGCCAAATGTCAGAACCCCAGCTCGTCTGCCTGTGCACCTGCCAAGAAACATTCCCCCGTGCTGGAGCTGGAAGGAAAGAAGTGGAGGGTGGTAGGTGCCCATCAACCTACATGTGTCTGACTGTGTTCAGCGTTACACCATTCTACACGTAATGGCTCTGCTACAGTTGCCCAAATACTTAAATACTTTTGCAAAAAATAATCTATCCCACAATGCAATGATCTTGATATTTTCAAGTCATTATCATTAACCAAGCCATTTAGTCATTATCCAAAGCCATTTAGTTAATATCTTGGAAATAAAAATGCATATGAACAATTTACGAATACATTTAAAATGCTATAATGGTATATATATATTTTTTCAAATTTATTTGTGAATTGACTTAAAATGTTGGTTTGCATTGCATAATGACTAAAAGCTGCACATATGACGCATTAAGCAGTACAACTAGTGAACTAAAGGAAGTAATACAAAGTACAAATAGTGCTGCTAACTATATAAACATTCTCAGTTGTATAGGAATTATCTCCCAAAAAGTGGGTTGGATGAATGTAGTAATGTATTAATATAACACTCGCCATATACTTGTAAACTAGGAGACTGAACCCTGCACTTGTAGTGACATTCTATTGATTTACCATGACTACAGCATGTGTTTAGTGGATCTATTGTGTGTATTTGGCCTGTAGGAGCATCAGGAGCAGTCTCATGACCTGGTGATAGAGGAGACCGAGCTCAGACAGGTGGTTTATGTCTTTAGCTGTAGCAACTCCACACTCCAGATCAAAGGCAAAGTCAACTCCATCATAGTGGGTAAGAGGAGCTCCTCATAACACCAGCTGCTCTTATTCAGTAACGTTATCTTCTCCTTTATCGTTGCACCGCACACCATGCCTGGCCAATGTCTGTCTCTCTCCTCACAGATAATTGTAAGAAGCTCGGACTCGTGTTTGACAATGTGGTTGGCATCGTTGAGATCATCAACTCCAGAGACATTCAACTTCAGGTTAGACGTAAATGTTTGTGCATAACAAGTTGCAGGCTGAAGTGTTTTGTTCTGTGGGTGATCTGCACTCAGGGTTGTTATTGTAAAAGAGAACGTGTTAGCATAATGTATGTGCATGAATTATGGTCATAACTGCCAGAATCAATAAAGAATATGAATGTTGAATAGCGTTGTGGTATGCATCTGTTGATACTGAAGAGACGTTAACATACACAAATTACAGAGTCATGCTTCAAGCTTCAATTTTGTAGCTGCTATGTGCTGTTATAGCAAGAATTACTAAGACGTTGCTACATAATATTGTCGAATTCGTCAACCACATACAGAACCATTCTAAAGCAAGATTTTTTTTTTAAAGAAATTAACTTTTTTAAAAAAAAAAAAATTCCCTTTTTTTTTTTTTTTTTATCAGCAAGGATGCATTAAATTGATCATTAGTGACAGTAAAACATTTGTTACAAAAATGTTCTGTTTCAAATTAATGCTGTTCTTTTCAACTTTATATTCATCAAAGTATCCTGAAAACACTAAGCAGCACAGCTGTTTTTATTAAAAAAATGTTGAGCATAAGAGACTTTTGTAGCCCGTTTTCACAAAGTAGGAACTCATGGCTCAAAAATGCAAATTCTTTTAAGCTAATTGTAGTTTTTGGACTTTGGACTATATTTTGTTGCCTGTGAACAACACACAACTTGTTTTTGGCCTTTCAGGTAATGGGAAAAGTTCCTATTATTTCCATTAACAAGACTGAGGGGTGCCATGTCTACTTGAGCAAGGATTCACTTGACTGTGAGATTGTCAGTGCCAAGAGCTCTGAGATGAACGTCCTTGTTCCTGAGGGAGAAGATGATTATGTGAGTTTATTTACACTGAAAATATCTACCAACAGAGCTACCATAACCTTTCATTTCAACAAATAACTTTCTTGATACATTATGTCATGGTACCAAAATAACAAGTGTTCCATTCCAGAGGTTTGACCTGCTTTATATTCAAATGTGAGGGAAAATCTGTCATCAGCCTTAAATTTTGAGACATTGTTTATACATTATTTGACTAATATATTCTTGTATTTTCAACAGAGGGAGTTTCCAATCCCAGAGCAGTTTAAAACGGTTTGGGACGGCTCCAGCCTGGTGACAGAGCCCACAAAGATCGCTGGTTGATTCCTTTTCCAGCTCGTCATCTCTTTCCTCCTACCCAGAATTCTTCATGCACTTTCATTGTACCACACTGTTAGCGGAGACGGAATAATGAATACATTGTGGTTGTGAGAGTTGTAGTTTAAGGCTCGTAAAATTCTAATTAAGTGCAAAATATGGACAAACAAGTGTTATTTCACCACACAAGTTATGAAACCTTTGAACAAATCTCTGTTGGATATTTTCCCCCTTAATTTTAGCAGCAATAAAATACATAATTATACATTTAAAAAAATACACAGGATGACACCATTATGTGTGAATATGGGAATTAAGTTAAAGTAATAAATCAACAATTACATTTTGATAATTTTTTCCCATAACAATATTTATTTATTTTAATTTTTTTGTCTATGTCTTTTTGACATTATAAAATACTTTGTGTTGATGTCCTAAATTCTCATGTTAAATACATTTTGGTTCTGTGTAGTAACATAATAAAAAAGATAGAATATTTTGAATATATTATGACTATATTTAGCTATAACTTGTTTTTATAGGGAAACCAGCCCTTTGTGTTTTGTGCAGTAACATTTGACATTTACTACAGATTTACTTTCAGATCATAATATTTTCTTCTGCAAAAAAACATGTTTATTTGGCAAGGTAAACTTGTATCTTCAGGCTTTGGACGCAGAATATGTGCAATCATGAGCAGAGGAGAAAAATCAATGGACATTTTACAATCAAACCGCTTTTTATTCTAGGAGTGTGACAACTGGTCTTTGTTCTGCAACTGAATGAGTGCCTTTGGGGGTATTTTTTAATAAGATTTTATATTATTTTAATATAGTTCAAATATTGCTTTATATTTCATTTATAATCTCAAGACCGCTCATTTCTGAAACTTTGCATTGACGGCCACCACATGTCATTCAACACCATCAGGGTAGTAATGACATGTGCTGTGTTATAACATGAAGTAAATACAGCTAATAAATATCCAACTTCATGTCCAAAATGGTTTCCTAGATGTTCTCACTTTGCACTCACACCTTTACATCTGCTTGTAAATTTCAATGCTTTAAATGTTTCTTCAACAGGAAGGTCTTGAACACTTCAGCTCATTTTGAATGTATGCCAACATGCGTTAATATGTAGCATTCTTCAGTCCTTAAAAGGGAATTGTGTTACATTTGCTTGGTCAGTAAACAGTCTACATTTAACTAACAATGTAATGCACACTTAAGCATGATGCTTAAACACAGTAGAACATGTACAATGTATTAAATCACACGCCTTAAATTGTACTTTACCAAAGTATTTTCATGTTACCAGATCAATTTAATCAAATAAAGTCATTGTGAACTCATTACACTGTTATTTGTATTGTATTGGCTTTTTTTACCATCTTCTGATTAAGCTTTATAAGGTTTAGTTGTTCTAGAGCAAGGGTTTTCAAACAGAAAAAATATTTTTTTTTACAAAATGTAGTATAAATGTTAAACTTTGCTTTGTACAAGGATAATATAAAAGATTTAATTCACTTTAAAAATGGTTATTTAATTTTGTCGTTATTTAATATTTTTCTCACACAGTATAAATGGGTTTTTATACGTGAAATGTGCCTTTTTATTTTAGGAAGGGAGTCCCTTGCAAGGGGATCATCATATTTGAGAGTCCTTACCATTAATTATAAATGCGTGAAAAATGATTGAATTTGTCAGCACATGGCTCTTTAATGAAACTCATAGATTCTGTCCCTGACAGCAAATTTAAACAGAGCAGCAATGGGGAAACATCAACTTGGCAAACGAGAACAGAATGTGAAATATTCACCTTGCTCCATGCTGGTAATTTAAAGCAATACAAAACATAAATTCATTTAAAATGACAGAGCTTAAACTCAAATGAACAACTTGTATAAATGTTTAACGTGACACAGGCACACCATGTCCTACTTTAAAATATACACCGATTCTAAAAGCACAGCTTAAGTAGTTCACCAAACTGAGAGAGTAAAAGGTGCCATCTGCTGGCAAACAGGAAATCTTTATAAAATATTACACAACAAACATTATTTTGGGGGGTTTATTTGTTTTTGTACAATTTTTTATTTAAATACTTTTGTTTCTATAATGTATCACATATAAAAATCTACATTTAAAAAATTCAAGTGCTTGAAAAATAAAATCAATACAAAACACTTAAAATGATTTCACCACAGATCGGTTTCTGGCTAATGCTTAATGACCATGTTTCCCTCTGAGTCTTGGGTGAAAAGCATCTCAGGCTCTAGATCTGATTCCTCCTCCTCTTTTTCTAAAGAAGTGGCAGATGGACTATTCCTGTAATCTTTGCCCACAGATAAATTGCTCTGGTCTTTTAGTGGGCTTCTTAAGTGCTGGGCACGATGAGCAATCACACAGAAGCCCTCTGAGTCCTGAGTGAACAACACAGCAAGAGTTTCTCCAGCCATCTCTGTGTTTGCAAGTTCCTTACCTGATTTTTTAGGGGAAAAAGTGTATTTCTCCTTTAACCTGCACTTAGCTGGACTAGAAATTAGATGGTGTTTAAAAGGGGATGTTGGAGCATTTTGAATAGGTGATGTGGGCCAGCTATTCTCTTTTCCCATCCGTTTCATGGGCGATGCCTTATTTTTGCACCAAGAATGCTCCTGATTTTTATTAGTAATCACAGAAGCATTCGATCTTTTGTGGTTTTCACTGACAGGCCTAGAGGTTCAGATAGACCCCTTAAATGAGGCCTTCTGATCTCTTAAATCATGTTTGTCCGTGTGTTTAGGACGTGGAGACTTACGGAAATTCTTATGTGCATCTTCAGAGGGCTTCCAGACCATCAGATCACAGTGCTGCAGGGACTCCTCATTAAAGAAAGTCTCAGTTTCAGGAATTGTCTGATTTGGATATGCATTCGATGCTTCTTTATTCCAATATTATTGTGTCTCTAACACATTTTCTGTATAATGGGCAACATGTCTCCTTTTTTCAGGTGGTTCTTCCTCTGGCTCATCTCCACATATTAAATGGAGGAAACGCCGTTCTTTTATGTCCTTGACTGACAGTCCTTCAAAATCTCCATCACAGTTCTGCTGGTACACCTCAGATGTTTGACTGGTTGACTCTGTAGATGGCTCCAAAGACACATGTTTCCGTTTGGCCCCGGTGCGTGCTCTGTGTGCATGAAGCTGGACATCCCAGAATGAGCCACACTAGGGTTAGGGTCTGGCCAAACAAATACCAGTCAAGAAAGGACAATTTTTTATAAGCTTTAAGTTTATCATCAAATTAAAGGTGTGTGTGTGTGTGTGTATGTATATATATATATACATACATACACATACATACTATTTAGGCATATTTAAGAACACTAATATAAAAATAACTGATAAAAATTACAAAAACACAGAATAAAATGACTAAAATGTTAACAAAAAATTAAAATGAAAAATATAAAAATAAAAACTCATTCATACTATTAATTACCATTAATAAACGCATACTATTAATAAAAACTATAATGGTACCTCAAATTATATATATATATATATATACAGTAAACACATACATAGTTATATACATTAAGTAATATTTATTCAGTTACATAGTTAGATATATACAGTATATATATATATATATATATATAAAGTAATATTAAAGGTATCACATAATCTGATACAGTTACAGTATGAAACAGCTCTGGAATTTTTTACCTCTGGACTTGGGTGAAAATAAATTTGATATTGTGCTTTGTCTAGTGATAGGCATGTTGAGTTTGGTCTGAGTGAAGCTCAGTGCCACTGCCACACTGTATTCCCCTGATCTCGCAAGTGGGTTCAGTAATTTGGATATTGGACGGGTCAGTTGTTTCTGAAAAAACCTGTAGTGTTAATTTTTTCTTACGAAGACAAAATAAAAAAACATTTTCAATACACTTAAAAAAAAGTTAGATTTAGTATAATATATTTAATTAGAATTCAGTTGTTTTTACCTGCTGTTTCTTTTCTTTTAACTCTTTTGTGTCGAGCCATATTCCGCACTCTTCTTCTTTAGATGATACTGCAGGTTTCACTTTAGTGTTCTTAGCGGATTTCATTCTGTTTACAAATCTCACACACGCTCAAATAACCAGGCTAGGTTTATACGCTTGACAAACAATTCCCTGAAACGCTCACAGTCTCATAACAAACAAAGCTACAACGCCAGATTGTCGTTACTTAGATACAACTTCTCGAGCTTCTCTGTTCACTGTAGCTGTCTGGTCATTCCCGCGCGCGTATTCAAAGACAATCTCGGGTTGCCAAGTATTCTTGTGAATGACCGACATATCAGTTCTGTTCGATTAATTGCACTGGTTATAATAAGGAAGGTGGTTGCCTTACGATGATGTATAATGTACTGTTTAATACAGTTATTATACTGTAATGTAGTTATATATTACATAACTGGGTGAATAAAGTGCGATATTGTCTAGTGTAGAAATATTAAATGGACTTGGCAACCCTCACCACGAAACGCGTGCATAAATGTTACCGTTTTCTTCGAATGTGAAATTGAATAAATAATGATTCTTATTACTTTAGTTCAGATTAAATAGTATATTCTTTGCATAAACAATTTTTGTAATGAAGAATAAGTTGGGACAGTGGCGAA
The DNA here is from genome assembly GCF_001515625.1 of Sinocyclocheilus rhinocerous. Lineage (NCBI taxonomy): Eukaryota > Metazoa > Chordata > Actinopteri > Cypriniformes > Cyprinidae > Sinocyclocheilus > Sinocyclocheilus rhinocerous. Next base: position 805,235 of record NW_015641038.1, on the reverse strand, counting down.
AACAGGATGTTACAATTAATGGAAGAATGTACAATTGGATCAATATAAGGGTGAGTGAAATGACATTTTCCTGGTGCGTTTTAGCTAAAAACGCTGTTAGTATTTGAATAATATGTCATCTCATAACCACATTAACGTTATAGACATATATAAGGTGTGAATTAATGAGACATCAACGTTTCTTGTACCCTTACAGCGGAATGAAAGCAATATCTTAGCTAGCTAGCTAGCTGAGCTGACGTCGCAGTGTATTTGTCAGGAAATAAACAAAACAAAATTAGCTGTTGTATTATATGCTTCAGTTAGGATTCACTATACATTGTGTCAGTTAGTTCGTCTAAAATCTAATGAGTAACCTTAACATAATGAGATCAGATCAGTCAGTTTTGATATGCAGCCACTGTGTATATCATGCGCTGACCCGTGGCTGATGATTGATAATAATCTGATTGTCGCTGTAATTATCTTGTAGTTCATCATGTTTCATGGAATACCTGCCTCTGGAGTGATGGGAGGAAGTGAGTGAGAGAACCTGCTTTATCAAGAGCCTCTAAAAATATCAAAGCATCTCATTCTTATTTTACTCTTGCTTATATTTTTACTAGTCTCATATCAGATTTTATATCTGTTTTGCCTTTCTGCTTTAACTTAACCAGCACCTGCCAACAAGCCAGAACTGTATGAGGTAATAATGTTATATTGTTACATATAATTTGCAATTCTGGTCTTATCTGTCATCATCATCTTTAAATTATGTGCTTTGTCTGTTATAGGAAGTGAAATTGTACAAAAATGCCAGAGAAAGAGAAAAGTAAGTTAACCATATTGTTCAGCCATGGCTATTTTGTTTTCCTTATTTATTTGTCTTATTGACTGATGTCACGAAAAAGATGATGCAGAATGGTGATTGTGACTGGGCTGCATGTAATGTCCTTTTCTTTTGTTTTGAAAGGTATGACAACATGGCAGAGTTGTTTGCTGTGGTCAAAACACTCCAGGCACTGGAAAAAGCCTACATTAAAGACTGTGTGACTCCAAACGAGTTAGTTACTTTATTTGTTTGCGCAAAATATTGTGAATTAAGGTGTAGTCACATTTGCAATTTTTTTGTGAGTGAAATCCAGAAATTTTAATAGGAATCCACATGATTCGAAATTTCACATGAGTGCAAAATATTTCTGCGCACAGATTTCCCAACATTGGTCACGCTAATTTACTGCATTGATCAGCAGGAAGCTGCTTTGTTTGAAAATGACTTCTGTGTGAACTATGCTTCATACATCACTGTTCTATTCACAATAGACAATGGACCTTTTTTGCCCATAAAATGTTGCCAATGTGACCACACCTTTATTTATGTCTATTCATATATAATAAATATTTGCTTTGTTTTTGCAGATACACAGGAGCTTGCTCAAGATTGCTTGTCCAGTACAAGGCTGCTTTCAAACAAGTCCAGGGGTCAGATGTGAGCTCCATTGATGACTTTTGTCGGAAATACAGGGTATAGCTTATTTTGCTTATAAGTAACTCTAAATTATTCTATTTTAATTTTTTTGTACCTTTAAGTAATTTATTAGTCCAGCACATTGGACACGTGCGTGTATACATGTATATTTATATATGCGTGTATGTTTTTACATGTGGTTCAGTATGCTTTAGTTTCTTAATATTTTTTCCACTGTTTGTTTCTGACAGCTGGACTGTCCACTAGCTATGGAGAGGATCAAAGAGGATCGACCAATCACCATTAAGGATGACAAGGGCAACCTGAATCGCTGCATTGCAGACATAGTTTCTGTATGTATCTTGAACTCTTCATATAGTGATTTTATGTAGCCTAGAATGAATAGCTTCTTGAGTTAATGCCAGAACGCCCCAGTGTTTATCGATTGAGCACAGAGGATACCTTCTTATTCCAACAGTTCCATTAAGTAGATTTATTTAATCAGACTAGAAGAAATAATGCTATATGCAATTTTTCACAGGGCTCCACAGTAGAGTATGTGGTGCATTGAGCCCCTGCTAAAATAAACACTTAGCAATCATAAGAACTGGCTAAATCTGCTCCTATAACCTTTTTAATCTTTATTTTCTCTCATGCAGCTCTTTATCACAGTGATGGACAAGCTTCGACTTGAGATTCGTGCCATGGATGAGGTACTCATTTCATAGACTTATTTCATCAGCTTAATTAGATTAACGTAATGTTATTTAGAGACAGTTTAAGTCTTCTTGAGTTTAAGATTTGAATTACTAATTAACTGAGAAAATTGTTTTATAGATCCAGCCTGACCTGAGAGAGCTCATGGAGACCATGAATAGAATGAGCAACATGCCTCCAGATTCAGAGGCCAAAGACAAAGTCAGCCTCTGGTAAGCCTAGTTTCACTGCAGAAATACACTACAATTCAAAACTTTGCTGTCTGAAGAAGTTGTAAATGCTTTTATTTAGCAAGGATGGATTGAATTAATCAAAAGTCACAGTAAAGACATTTATAATGTTAGAAAGCATTACTATTTCCAACCCTCTACATTGCGAGTAAATCACTCGCATATGCGACTAATCTTCACTCTGGGCGACTAAATGATGTCTAATATTAGCCACTGGCTAATAAATTCTCAGATTTTACTCGCCAGTGTGTGAGTTGGACGCTAAGTATAAGTTTAGCACAGATATATTTTCACTCGCCGAACACACTGACTGAGCGCTTCAGAGTTTCACTCTCCGTCAAGCGATCTGTGATATTTCTCAGTTCATCTGAATGGATGTGCAACGCACATGTGTTTGACATACCGTGAACTCTAGTGTGAAGGCGCACACCTTGTCTCACACACACGCAGAGAGAGAGAGAGCGCGAGAGAGTCTACATGCAGAATTGACGCGCTACATGTAAACGATATTCTTTGTTGTATTTTCCGGTCAAAATAACGCCGTTCCTTTGGAATTCTTCAGCTTATAAGAACTGCCGGGTTCTCCGGTAGTGGGCGGAACTAATGCACAAGCGACAACCTCATTGGCTGACGCTCACCTATTATCATCCCTGTTTTGATTTTAGCAAATCGGTTTGAGCGAACGCACACAACCTGATTAATATTCATGAATCCAGCAGCTCATTAATCCTTGCAGAACCGTGCATGTTATATTGTTCTTATTAGTAGAATTCTAGGTATTATTATTATTATTATCTTATCAGTATTATTGTTAGTTTTTCCACATTTTTTTTACAGAAACACTGAATAACCAAAAAAGCAGCACCACCAGTCCTAAGTTCAGTTAAAATGACTAATATGCATTCATACATGGTTTTAATTCTAATTACTAAAGTTCTATCATTAAATAATACTTGATTATCATATAATGCTTGACTGACTGATGTTAAGAATGTAGTACTTTCAGATTTTTAAAAAGCTGTGCCATTTTACAAACATATATATATATATATATATATATATATATTTAAAACACACACACACATGCATATATGGTATATCAGTCTGGCGAGTAAACTAAAAAATGTACTAGCCAATGGCGATTCAATTGCCAAGGTGTCCGTAGAGGGTTGATCTCAAATAAATGCTGTTTTTTATGTTTCTATTTATCAAAAAAATCTTGGAAAAAAGTATCATGTGTTCACAAAAATAATAAGCAGCGCAAATATTTTTAACATTGATTATAATAAGAAATGTTTGTTAAGCACCAAATCAGCATATTAGAATGGTTTCTGAAGTATTTTGTGACACTGAAGACTGGGATAATTTTTGTAAATCACATTTAGTCCTTAAGAACAGGATTTGTAAAGAAGAATGTCGGAGGATTTCGATATACGCCAAGAGGAGACTGGTTTTCCTTTGCTAAAGTAAGGAAACTTTGCTTCCTTTGCTCCTGTTAACAAACGTTGGTTTTCACGAGAAATCACCAGCGCATGCGCAACGCTGACCTCATACGTCATGCTCCCACAGCTGCTTCCATGTACAACTGTTGGTGCAAGCTACATTAAAGTGATTATTACGTTTTGAATATGGATATTTTTCTTACAAAATCACATTGATTTGCTACAGGACGCCTTTGTTCACGCCCCCGGAGCCGTGTCAGGCACTTTTTATTATGGATGGATGCGCTTTATTTCACTTCTTTTGGACTGATAAACTGCAACACCCGCTGACTGCCATTAAACAGCTTGGAAGGTCAAACACAATTTTTTATATAACCCTGATTGGATTCGTCTGAAAGAAGAAAGTCATATACACCTAGGATGACTTGAGGGTGAGTAATTTATGGACTAATTTTCATTTTTGGATGAACTAACCCTTTAAGCTGTTAGCTCATCTGCCAAAATCTAAAATCAAAACTAAATCAAACTGGCTGAAAAACAAATTCAGTTTCCTTGCACTTTGAAAACAATGCTCACTGTTTTGTTCTTCCTCACAGGTTGACCACACTAAGCAGCATGTCTGCATCTGATGAGCTGGATGACTCCCAGGTTCGCCAGATGTTGTTTGACCTGGAGTCTGCCTACAACGCCTTTAATCGTTTCTTACACTCTTCTTAAATGTTCATTCCCTCTCTGAGCTCTTTGAACTCCTTTTCACCAGCTTTTTATCAAACCATTTTCCCTATTTTGCCCATGTCTGTTGTAGGAATGTAGGAACCTCATATCCAAGTAGTACTGTTAGAGTACTGTTTACTAAGGTGTATGTTGTTCAGTAATAAAATCAGGATTGTATTATTCACAGATTAAAAAAATTAAGAGTTAGAGATTTTTTTTTAATGTAAAGAGATTTTTCTATCACATGGTAGTCTGAAAGTGTTCTCTAGAATGGCAATAGCGAATGCATAGCCAGCTGAGATGCAAGGAGGGCATTATAGGGAGGTGTTTATTATAGGCAAAAGATGCTTGCCTCTATAAATACATGTTAAATAAACATATTAATGGATCATTTATGGATCTCATAATATCTTATAGAGCAAGGTTTGATAATGAATTCTCAGTACTGCATTTTATTTTAAATGGATAATATGTTTGTCTAGCTTCACACTTTACTTTTTTTTTTGTTTTGTTAATTTTTCCCAGTTTTTAAATGAGACAATGTTAAACATGCTCATTAATTTACAGTACCCTAAAATTTATTGGTTGATAAACTTGACTTTTATAACAGCTTGATTAAGAACTTGGTTTACTCATTCCCTGGCATGGTGTTGGTCTAGCTCACTATATTAAGTAGGCTAATAAGTCATATTTATTAAATGACTGTTGTAAATAAAATAGTTTTGAAATAAACCACATACTACTTTGAAAAATATTTTTCTCTGTGTGATTATATTTACAAATAATCATATTAAATCCTTTCATTTGGTTGAACTTGAGAGAAAAGGCCTCGGAAACGCTATTAAAGTGCAGTCACAATTAGCGGGTTTATTTCCGGTGAATTTTCTGTGGTTAAAGTTTGATTTCACACTGGGTTCAATTTGGTCTCGCGTTGGTCTTTAGCAGTCCTGACTAAAATAAAGCTGCTCTGTTTGAAACTGACAACTGCGCAGGTAATGCTTCATACTTAATACATCACTATATTATTACATTACAATGTAACTTTTTGCCGAAATTTCGCTAATATACCCGCACTTTTATCAAACATGCGGCTCCTTTAAAGGGGTCGTATGATGCAATTTCAAGTTTTCCTTTCTCTTTGGAGTGTTACAAGCTGATTGTGCATAGATAAGATCCCTGAAGTTGCAAAGACTAAAGTCTCAAAACCAAAGAGATATTCTTTATCAAAGTTAAGACTCTGCCACGCCCCCCTAAAACGGCTCGTTCTAACACGCCCCACATATCTACCTCACTATGTGGAAATATTACCATAATGCCACCCAAATGTGCACGCAAAGAAAGAAAGCATGGTTTCAGTAACCGGTGTGTGTGTGTGAGAGAGAGAGAGAGAGAGAGAGAGGGTCACATCACAGTGGAGTCAGCTGTCTTAACCGTGGCTTGTGTGCTGCAAACACATACCAGCTTCATCACTGTGTTTGTCACGCGACTCTGTTCCCCTTTCGGGCTCTGTCTTTACATTTATTTTGAAAGAAGCTCGAGATTATGGTAAGGGGCGTTACATTTCCGACGAGTAATTGCAGTGTTCGGCCAATCACAATGCACTGGGTCAGCTGGCCAATCAGACCAGACTGCGCTTGTCGGAAGGAGGGACTTTGTAGAAAACGAAGCGTTTGAGAGAGTCGGGGCATATAGGACCTACAATAATGTACAGTACGCCGAGGTTGCTTTGTTTCTTCTCAATAGGTGAGTAACACCGTGTCTACAACAGCTAAAGTCTGCCTACACTGGACGCGATCAAACGACTGTTGAAAACCATTTGAAATGTGTGTCAGCACGTCATAAATAGAACCCGGCAGCAGTTTTCACTGCGGTCAAGCCAGCCGCACTTCAGAAAAACACGTTCAAGCCAGCCACGAGTGAAATTATGGTGCGCGTGTATTACTACAATTACGGTAATAGCAGGAACAACACAGAGGGAACGTGCTTTCAGGGTGCTTTTCATCTAGACGCCCAGAATTGAGATATGATGACATTTTTTAGGATTTTTTTTGCCCATCTGCTTTAATATTCGTGTAATTTATTGTTGTCTTTGACTGTTCTGTATTACTATAATTTTCAAAGGATAATATTACACTTTAGAAGGCTATAAAGACCTCATTTCTAATAAGTAGAAGAAAAGAATGGTCAGTTCTTATAAGGGACATCCCATACTATATGCACACCTCATATCAAACCATTTTACTGCAGCATTTTGGAGATATCAGACATTATGACACTTTAAAGGGCTATAAAGACCACATTTCTAATAAGTATAAAATAAGGGACATCCCATACTATATGCATACCGCATATCAAACCATTTTACTGCAGCATTTTGGAAATATCTGACATTATTACACTTTAAAGGATTATAAAGATCCCATTTCTAATAAGTAGAAAAAAACAATGGTCGGTTCTTATAAGGGACATCCCATACTATATGCACTCCTCATATCGAACCATTTTACTGCAGCATTTTGGAAATATCTGACATTATTACACTTTAAAGGATTATAAAGATCCCATTTCTAATAAGTAGAAAAAAACAATGGTCGGTTCTTATAAGGGACGTCCCATACTATATGCACACCTCATATAA
>NW_015641038.1:784255-797139 GCF_001515625.1 Sinocyclocheilus rhinocerous | reverse complement strand
AAGTTCTTATATGGGACGTCCCATACTATATGCACACCTCATATCAATCCATTTTACTGCAGCGTTTTTGAGATATGGGACTACATGGTGCTTTAGAGAGCTATAAAGACCCAATTTCTAATTAGTAGAAAAAACCAATAGTCAGTTTTTGTACGGGATGTCCCATTCTAAATGCACATCTCATATGAAACCATTTTACTGCAGCATTTTTGAGATATGGGACTCTATGTTGCTTTAGAGGGCTATAAAGACCCAATTTCTAATAAGTAGAAAAAAACAATGGTTAGTTCTTATACAGGACGTCCCATACTATATGCACACCTCATATCAAACCATTTTACTGCAGCGTTTTTGATATATGGGACTATATGATGTTTTAGAGGGCTATAAAGACCCAGTTTCTAATAAGTAGAAAAAACCAATGGACAGTTCTTATATGGGACATCCCATACTATATGCACACCTCATATCAAACAATTTTACTGTAGCATTTTTGAGATATGGGACCATGTGGCACTTAGGAGGGCTATAAAGACCCCATTTTCAATAAGTAGAAAAAAACAATGTTCAGTTCCTATAAGGGACATTCCATATTATATGCACAGCATGATCTTTAAAAAAGCATCATATGACCCTTTTAAGAGATGGACCTTTTTCACATTTCCGGGTTTCTCAGCAGCGGAAGTCGCCATAGTTGGGTTAACTTTTTTTGCATTCCCATTTGCTCAAATGGCAAAAGAAAAACTCCACGATAGTGTTTTCATGACTTTCAATAAAAGGAAAAAAAATTGAAAGCGACTGATATCGGCTGTCAGAAGAGAGAATGATGTCAAATTTACCGTCCTTCCCATAGACGCTGCATTAGAAACACCCTCGCATTAGCCGTAACTGTTTTTTTTTTATTTGATGCAACGGTGATATAATACAAATAGTGTTATAAATGTACATACATTTAAAAAAAAAAATACAAATGAAAAACTTTCGAGGATTTACCATGCTGATGACCGTTAAACGCGTCATCAGTCTTGTGAAAAGGGTCCACTGGGTCCTGTGCAGGGTTGCGTCTCCATGGTGACAAACAATTACAAACCCAAGCGATGCGTAACTTTGTACCAGGCCATTGATTTTCTATCAGCGACCTCAGGTATCAATGGTGAAATCCAAACGACACAAACATTTGCTTTCAACAGGTCGGGTTTAGAATTTATGTAACTTAACTCCGTTTAAATGTTTGGATTGTCAATAGTGATTAAGAGTAACGCGTGATAAATTCGTATTTAGATTTATTATTCGGCATATCACTTCGTAAAAGTGTACGTTAGTAACTTAGTGGAGTGAATTCGTAAGATCTTGTTTTTAGTTTTAATTTATTAAATCTATTTTGGGTCAATCCTGCATTCCTCAAGCATCCAGGATTTTATTCCTGCCTTGATCAAAACAAATGCAGATTCATTTTAAGTGGTAAAACAGGAAATAGACGGAATGAACATCACGGAGGTGGAAGAACACATCACTCTGAAGTATGAAATCAAGAGAAGACTTGGGAAAGGGGTAAGCTATTCACTTTACTGTTATTATGTGTTTAACTTTTATAAAGAATATTTCTTTGGACAGTGGCGGCTCCTGCCAATTCTCTTAGGGGGGGCAAATGTTTGCATGATTAATGAGGATAGGTCACCCATTCAATTGATAAATTAACGGCTAGTTAAAGATGTAAAGGAAACTGAACTACTATAGTATTAATTAAAAATAAACTGACTCTAACAATCAATCTCTTGCTCTCCTTATGTTTCTACATGCGTGTTAACACAATTCAGCAGCAAATGAAGACTGAAGCCAGGATGTGGCTTTCCAAAAAACTTTTTTACTTCAATTTCAGTGTAATAACTTGTATTACATTACACCTGTAGTTGTCCATGCGATGTCCGTCACGCCCTCCGGATGGAACAAAATGCAGGGGTAGCAGAATAAAGCGTTAGGTACTTCGCAGCCCGCTAGCCATTTTTTCCGCTCATACTAAGAAAAAAATCCCTCCCTTTCGCGCTTTGGTGGTGCGTCGCCCAATCGCCCTAATGGAGAAACCGCCCCTGTTTTTGGATTTGAGACTTTAGTCTTTGCAACTTTACAGATCTTCTTTATGCACCAAGAGCTTGTAACACTCCAAAGAGAAAGGAAAAATTGAAATCGTATCATATGACCCCTTTAAGGTATATAATCAAACTTCGTTCTTTTTTTCCTTTTGGCAGGAGTTTGGGGATCATCCTAACATAATTAAATTACTGAATGTCATCAGAGCCCAAAATGACAAAGATATTTACCTTGTGTTTGAATTCATGGGTAGGAGGATATGTATGATCTTTCCTGCAGTGTTTTGTACTTATTAGTCAGTACTCTTCAGACCTTTATTCCCTTTATATTCGAATTAAGTGTACTCTGTGGCAATATTCATAAGTTCAAGTTGTTATTGACATAAGATTTAGTTATTATGTTGATGGTGGCAGTAGGTGGTGATGTGATTTTGTTCACGTCTATACTATTCACACCAACTATTCTTTGCAGACACAGACCTACATGCAGTAATAAAGAAAGGAAGTCTATTAAAAGACGTTCATAAGCGTTATGTTATGTACCAGCTTCTTAAAGCCACAAAATACCTTAATTCAGGCAATGTCATTCACAGGGATCAAAAGGTATATCACACCTTTTAACATATACTTCATGCTTACAGAATTATTTTAAACCAGTCCTGGTATAAGTAATTGCTTTATTTTTATTTCTTAAAACCATCCAACATCTTACTAGACTTAGACTGCTTTGTGAAGCTGTGTGACTTTGGCTTGGCAAGATCCCTGTACCAGATCCAAGAGGATGCTGTGAATCCTGCCTTGACAGAGTATGATGCAACTCGATGGTACAGAGCCCCTGAAATTCTCTTGGGCTCTAGTAGGTGTGTGGCCCCCAAAATAAATTGTTTTAAAACATTTTATAATGTATTAATCATAATATATAGTATATTATGAGAGCGGGTCCTATATTTCCTGCAGGTACACAAAAGGTGTAGACATGTGGAGCATAGGCTGCATTCTGGGGGAGATGCTTCTGGGCAAGCCTCTCTTCCCCGGTACATCTACCATTAATCAAATAGAAAACATCATGAGCGCCATTCCACATCCTTCTACAGAGGGTGAGTTTGTATTTTACGTGAGGCTTGTTCTTTCAGGCAACAACTAAAATAACCAGACATGAAGAATTATGAACTGTTTCATCAATTATTAATTTATTAAAAACACAAACCAAAAAGGACTGTGTCATTTTTTGTAGATGTGTTGGCCATCAGATCAGAATATGGGGCTTCTGTGATTCAGAGAATGCTGCTTAGGTATGTAATGTTAATATTTAACACTTTGTCTTCATAGTTCACTCCATGGTTGTTTAGCTGAACCTGAATGATGACTCTGCTGACATAATAACCATGCTTGATGTGAATGTGTGTTTAGACGGCAGGTGCCATTAGATGAAATTCTGCCGGCATCAGTGCGACCTGATGCCCTTGATTTAGTGCAGCGCCTGCTGGTTTTCAATCCAGACAAGAGACTGAGTGCAGAGGAAGCTCTGCAGCACCCATATGTGTCCAAGTGAGTTTCGCTTTCTTTAGTTATTTAATGTTTTTAAATAACAATGTAAGTCAACATGAAATCAAAATTGACCCTGTTTACTTTCCTAATACACAGTCCTTGATGTATTGTATATGATCATCAGTGCACTATATTTAAAAGAAATCAAAATATGAGTTATTGATGAATGGCTTTTAATGAATGTTAACCAGAGAGTTTAATGTTAACTAATAACTGGCTACAGTATTGAGGCATTATTTTATGCCAGTTTATATTTATTTTTAAATTATTTTATGTTTATTCTTTATTTTAATATTGGCAGTTAACTTTAATAAAAGCAGTTTAAGTAATCAACTCCTTTTTTAATTATTTTATTCCATTTCTGAGATGCATGTCATGGCACAATTGCAGTATATTAAAAATATAACTGCACAACTCATCTTAAAAATGCAAACATATTTATTAATCAACATGTTCTTCATCAAGGTATTAAAATCAGTCAAATCCAGATTGATACAAATCATGTCTCAACCTTCTCTTTTTCACTTGTAAATATCTCATTACGAAAGTGAAATTGGTGTTTCATGCTTACTGTAAGTCATGATGAATCATGGCTTGAGTTTTAGAATTATTGTTGTTATTAATGAATAATAACATCTAAAAATATCCATCTTCTTTCCATATGTCATGCAAGATTTCACAACCCAGCCAGAGAGCCTAGCTTGGTCTATGATGTCATTTTGCCAGTGGATGATGACATCCAAGTTTCTGTTACTCAGTACCGAAACAAACTCTATGAGGTGAGTGGAAACTTTTCATTCATTATTTTCTCATTTTTCACAGATTCATTTTGACCTTTGTCTCATGCTTTGCCTCAAGCAGTCATAATGTTGTGAGTGTACACAGTCATATGATTTCTGTGTTATGTTAACAAATGCTGTGTCACAGTGACAGAAATCTTTCCTTCTGAAAACTTATCACATTGACTGAGCATAATTAATCGTCACTGAAGTTCAAAAGGTTGGGGTCAGTATGATTTTTTAAAGAAAATAATAATAATAAAAAAATTCAGCAAGGATGCATCAAATTGATCTAAAATGACAGTAAAGACATTGGTAATGTTACAAAAGCGTTTCAAACTTTTAATTTAATTAATTAAATTTAATTAATTTATGCATTTAGCAGATGCTTTTATCCAAAGTGACTTGCAGTGCATTCAGGCTATACATTTTTTACCAGTATGTGTGTTCCCTGAGAATCGAACCCACAACCTTTTGTGCTGCTAACGCAATGCTCTACCACTGAGCCACAGGAACACTTTTATCATATTAGAAAGACTTCTGAAGGGTCATGTGACACTGAAGACTGGAGTAATAGCTGCTGGGAATTTAGCTTTGCCATCACAGGAATAAATAACATTTTAAAATATATTCAAATAGAAACAGTTATTTTACATTGTATAATATTTTGCAATATTACATTTTACTGTATTTTTGATTAAATAAATGAAAAAATCATTAAAAATATTAGAAAAACTTTATCGACCCCAACTTTTGTATGGTAGTGCTTTTATAGTAAAAATATATTAGCAAATGCTTAAAAACTACTTTCCTCTTCATCTTTCCAATTTCTCCTGTAAAAGATGATCCTGGAAAAAAGGGCCAGTCGGCAAATGTAAAAACAATCTCATTTCAGACAGAAATCAGAGGAGAAGACTGCAGAAGGGAATGGGGACAGTGAAATGGACAACAGCAATGAAACAAGTGCTGGCTCTCAAGGAGAAGGCAAGCATGGTGTGGATGGAGATCATGACAGGAAATCTCCTAATGACAAGAAGAGCTCTAATGGAACTGGAGCAGCTGTTGCAAAACCTCTCAGTAGGCCTGAGCAAACACACTCAGCTCCTGAAAGCACCAGCCCAGCAGTGAGCCCCAGTGCGGTCATAACCTCTTATAACCCCATCACGCACATGCCTAGTGAGTTCTGTTTAATAGTGGTTGTACAATAACATTCAATTACCGTTTGGAGTACGTTTTTTTTAAAGAAAATAATACTTTCATTCTGCAGGGGTGCATTAAATGGATCAAAAGCGACAATAAAAGCATTTATAATGTTAACAAAAGATTTTTGTTTTTTATTTCAAATAAATGCTGTTCTTTTTAACTCTCTTCATCAAAGAATTCTGGAAAAAAAATTTACTTTTTCCCTTACAAATATAAGCAGCACAATTTTTTTTTTTTTTTACATTGATAATAAAAATAAATGTTTTTTTTTTAAACAATAAATCAGCATATTATAATGATTTCTAAAGGATCATGTGACACTGAAGACTGGAGTAATGGCTGCTGAAAATTCAGCTTTTATAAATTACATGTTAAAATATATTAAATTAGAAAACAGTTATTTTAATTTGTAAAAATATTTCACAATATTACTGTTTTTACTGTATTTGTGATCAAATAAATGCAGCCTTGGTGAGCATCAAAATCATGTAAAAAATCTTACAGACCACAAACTTTGGAATGTTAGTATATTACTCATTAGATAGCCATAAAAGGTATCATCCATTTATTTTCCAGATGGTTTAGTGAAACCGCACCACTACTGCATCTCATCCTCAGCGGATTGGGAGGAGGAATCAAGATACTGGAGGTGTACTGCCAACAGATGGTGCTAATGAGTCTGTGGTACGTCCTACTGTCTCGAATGACATTTCATTTTATATAAGAGCTGTTGTCTATTTAACATTTGAAGACATTTTAAATGGTAATATGGTCCACAAAATGTTTCATTTGTTCATTCTTTCCCTCAGGGTGTAGACCAGCGACGTCGTTCCGCCCCTGTGGCACGCACAAACTCTTTCTCTCTCACACTAGCACAGACCCAAAATAATCCCCTGCTTCACAAGGATGAACCCATTGTTTCTCCTGGGTTATGTGTCACCTCTGCTCGCTTGGTGAGTGGCCTTTTGTTTTTTTGGGGGGGGTGACTCTTGTGTACTCTGACCTGGGAACATTCAATCTGCCAACACAATCTTGGTTGATGCTGTTTATGTCACAAGATAGAAAGCAGTGCCATTTTGAGAATGCCATCTGTTCTAGTGTGTGCATTCTTCCTTTTTTATGCTAAAATCTTTTTGTATCTTAGATCACTTTTTTAATTAATGATATGTCTGATATGTTTTATGTTTTTCCTCCTAATGATATCTTAATATCCCACTGTACAGAACCAGCGGCCTAATTTGCATTCACGTGATGCCAAGCTTCCTTCAAAGTTCAGCAAGAAGGTGTTCCAGAGTAATTCGAATGTTTCTGCAGCCGGTGATCCTCGCGCCAAACTAGGCAGCTATTCTCAGGCGTATGGAACTATCAGCAAAAGCGGATTGGACAATCTTCTTAGGAATTGCCACTAAGGTGTGAAGTGTGAGATTCGTGGAGAGATCATGAGGCAGGTAGACGGTCATTGGAATCTCCCAGATCAAATAGAAATGGTGGATTTCACGACAAGCTAATTACACCATCATCACATGCTTTGAAGATTATCGCCATTGTGGAAATCCCAGATTAGTGCTGCCATTAACTTTTTTTCTGATCAGTTTAAATTCAGGTGTCAACTTCTTGTTTGTAAATATGTGGTGAAAACATTTATTAAACATGTAGAGAACATCTATGCAATTTGTATGTGTCTTGGCTTAAGAAATTTTAACAATCATTAAGACTTGAACTATCAAAATATTTTTAGGGCAGTGGTTCTTCAACCATTTTAATTATATATTAGTATTATATTATTTTATTTTAATTTAACTTTACTTTTAATTTAACTTTTATTGACCAATTTTATTTCATTTTGTGGCCCCTTGGAAGTTTGTTGATGTACCCCTAGTTGAGAACCACTTTATGAAATTTATATTTAGGGGATATACTTATTTTTCCACAAAAATGAACCAAATGAATATATATATATTTTTTAAACTTCAAAAGATAACATACTGAGCATTAAGTCTCCCTTTTCATACATCATTTTCCTGCCTTGTTAGATCATTTGAATGATGCAAACCAATGGAGAACCTCGTTAAACAAATCTTTCTTCAATACACTGAGTTACTATAGAACCATCTGTAAGGGAGCATTTACCTTAATGTAATTTGTAAGCCCTATTTCTCACTCTAAACATTCACTATTGTTCACTGAGAACCCCTGAACGCTGGAAACGGGCATTTTCTGTCTCCTCCATATATCTGTTATATCTTTTAACATATATTCGACTCATGTAGATATTTGTAGAAACTTCTAGCAATTACGTAATGGGAAAGTATTACGCCACATATTAATGAGCATTTGAGTCCCATCCGTACAGTGCGAAGATGTTTCTCTAGAGTCATGTGACTTCTCATAAACGTCACACGGCCAGGCTCTGACAGAGTCGCGGTGGGCGTGTCTAACGGATTCAGAGCAGCAGACAAGTCGAGCGTCACTGCAGCTAACTTGAACGTAGACGCAAACCAACAAACACGGACTCTATTTTTGTTGTCATTTAGTAAACAAACGTTGCATTTTGCTGCGCGTCTCATAAACTGAAGGGTAAGTCTGTCTCAATTTTCTGTCAACGCGTTGCATTTGCTAATTTCTAAGCAAATATTGTTGAATAACGCAGGTGGATGGACATGGCGCTCGTGTTGTCATGGTGTTGTTTGGTGCGCCAGATTATGGTTTATGTTTTCACGCGATTAAATGAGTCAGCTCAGTCAACACACATTTCTGTCGTTTTAGAGATGTAGAACCTTTTTTGTGCCTTATTCTGCTACGATTGACGTTATATATTACAACAAATGTGTTGGTTCATATATTGACGACATGCGCAGCGGGCGACCCGGTTATACCAGCGACAGATTAACACAGATTTATTGTTAGGTTAACCTACTCCAGTTTTGATTGAGCTAATAAAACGGCTTGCTTGTGTGTATATTTTATTTTAGATTTTTGAATGGTTTTCCCGTCATAAATTTGCTGCTGAATGGAGGAAAGTGTGGTATTTAAAATGCAGTTTACACCAGTGTCCCATGTGACTCATTAAAACGGCTTCATTTTTTAAACCTCTTGAGTTTGTGTTAAATCTTAAGTAATTGGAGACCCTATCTACAAAACCTTTGTTATGGGTACTTGTTAGTGTTAGTAGGTCAGTTTGAATGAAGTGGTGGATCGCATAATTTGTGGAAAGCCATTTAACTTTTCTAACCAACTAGTGTCTATTTTTAAGTTACTATTTATTTTTAACTACTTGTAGGTAATCCAATAATGACAAATACAGGTCAGTTTCACCATTCATTAAATACTAGTACTCATTATTTACACTGAAAAAAATGTTTCATTCATCCAATTAAAAAAAGTTAGGGTAATGATTCACATCTATATTTTTTAACTTGAGCCAATGAAAAATAAATAACTTGCCCTAAACAATATTTTCTCTGTCTATGAAAACTATTTTATAAAACCTGGCACAAAGTATATTTTTCTTGTTGAAGAAAGTCATTTAATTTAAATTCTATTTTTGATCCAAACAAAAAAATATAGATTTAATCAAAACAAAAATCCTCATTTAAGACATTTATTTTTATAGTTTTCATAGACATATAAAATATTGTTTAGGACAAGTTATTTATTTTTCATTGGCTCAAGTTAAAAAATATAGATGTGAATCATTACCCTAAATTTTTTTAATTGGATGGATGAAACATTTTTTTCAGTGTGGACAAACAACCAATTTGCATTTCAATCCAAATTCGAGGTCATAATAAAATGGAGTCCGATTAGAGTTTAACCTAAATTTAATAACTTTGCACACTGAAAAGACCGAACGCACAGGAAACCTTCAGCCACCGTTGGATACCTTCATTGGGCCAATTGCGTGGACCTTACAGGACCAACTCCATATTAATCTGAGGATTCTTACTGGAGTCTGTCTTGTCAGCTGCATCCTAACAGAGGAAGAAACAGATCGATAAAGACATTATCAAGTCAGTTAGATAATGCTGTTGTCAAATACTCAAGATCATATGCTGCGTTCACACCATGTTCTACTTAGAGCTGTTCATGTCCTTGGACCGGGAACTGTGCGTTTCTATGGCAACACTATCCATGCCTAAATTAATCTGCAGCAGTCAGGTACAGTCATGTGGTACAAGTAGAAGCTCTCAGAAAATTCCCAGATTACAGATGGTAATTATGAGTTCTACAAGGACATGAATTCTTTTTCCAAGTTGGAATCTTGTAATTATGGCAAATACAACATGGGATGAATGCACTTATACGTACCTGGTTTACTGTAAAAAGAGCTGGTCTTTGGGTTATGTCAGGCTTGTCGTTGACAACTTTTCTGTGAAGAGCAAACATTAAAGTTACAGTCTTTATAAGGGCATCTGACTTAAGGGGTTACATTTAATTGTGCAATGTGCCAGTCAATAAAGTGATCCTCCTCAGAACAGGTCTCAGTTAACCCACATGACATACAGCTGATCTGGAGTTTTGCTGTGAGGTGGCATAAGTGTACATTTTAGTGCATAAAGTAATTTAAAGGGTAAAGAGGGTATATTATATATTATTATAAAGGGTATATTAAAGTGACTCGCAGCACCAGTGTGAGGAGGCGTGGTCATGATATAAACTAAATAATATAAGTTAATCTAACCTTGATATTTTACATTTGTCAAAACAAATGTCTTCGTTGAGCTCTTAATGAAAAATATTTATATTTATCAATGTTTTGAACTAAAAAAATATTACTTGAAAAATAAAACAAATAATGGTAAATTTAATTGAAAGACAAATTATTAATTGGATGAAGTACTGCTTGAAAAACTTTTTTCAGTGTAGATACTAGTACATACTTATTTAGAAATGTTAATAGTAACAATGGGCAAGGATGCTGAGACTAGTACCCAATAAATATTAGTGAAGCTGGAGATACTGATAGCTATTGGTAATAATACTAGTAAATATTGAATAAAACTGGTCGAGGCACCAGAAGGAACTGGAATATATAGGCTAATTATAGGTTTGTAAATATTTGGGATGCCTGCGCATTATGGTTGCAGAAAACCCGGGAGAGATAGCCTTTACGGCTAGAGAAGAATAAAAGAATTTTAAAAAAGGTCAATTTTATTTTATATTTCAAAAATCTTCCGTTTTTGTATTTATACCGTTAATTAATTTAAACTTACTCTTTCAAACAACAGCCATGTCTATTAAATGTGGTCGTTAAATTATTGCACTCACCATATTAGCACCACCATCGTCTCTCCTCCGCTCCAATCGCGGCTGCTGTATGAGTGAAATTAACTTACACTCCTCATAAACAACACCAAGTGAAAAAGAAAAAGGAAAAGTCGAAAATAATCTCAGTCGAACTCGCTGGTCCGGGGTTCAAACGCGGTTTTGTCCGCTGCAGGCACGTGAGAAAACTAGCTAACGTTAGCTAATGGATGAGAAATGTCCCGTCGTCATTCTCTCTTTTCCCCTCGGCTCAGAATATATATCCCACACTTCTGCCTTTTTTTCCCTCAGAAAACTCACTATTTATTTTATTTTATTTATTTATTTTATTTTAGTCATTTAGCAGACGCTTTTATCCAAAGCGACTTACAAATGAGGACAATAAAAGCAGTCAAAACTAACAAAAGAGCAACAAGACAAGTCTCGGTTAGCCTAACGCAGTACACGTAGCAAGGTGTATATATATACATGTCAAAGTCTAGACCCTGAATATAAGACGACCGCGTTTTTTCATATGTATTTCCAAGAAAAAAACATCATCTTATATTCGGGACAATACGGTATATTCATCCGTTTTTGTATTTATACCGTTAATTAATTTAAACTTACTCTTTCAAACAACAGCCATGTCTATTAAATGTGGTCGTTAAATTATTGCACTCACCATATTAGCACCACCATCGTCTCTCCTCCGCTCCAATCGCGGCTGCTGTATGAGTGAAATTAACTTACACTCCTCATAAACAACACCAAGTGAAAAAGAAAAAGGAAAAGTCGAAAATAATCTCAGTCGAACTCGCTGGTCCGGGGTTCAAACGCGGTTTTGTCCGCTGCAGGCACGTGAGAAAACTAGCTAACGTTAGCTAATGGATGAGAAATGTCCCGTCGTTTAGACAAACAACAATTTTCGCCGATCACAAACAGTCTCTCGAGGAAAAGAAAGAGTGAAAAAAGGTAAATGGCGGAAAATAACATCCATACACCTAACTTAATAAAAAAAAAAGTTTCTACCTTTTCATCCACAGCTCGTTGAATTCACACACTATCACTAGTGTTGGGTCGTTCTTGAACGATTCGTTCGTTTTGAATGAATCTTTAATGTGACTCGGGAAGAACGAGTCGTCTCGGGGAGTGATTCGTTCAGTCGCGCATGCGCAACATCCTATAGGTTCTGTACTGGAATTAGTCAAGTAGTTCACCTGGTTCGAGTCTTCGGGTTTTTCCGAGTCGTTCGTTCATCACGTGACAGCCCATAAGTTTACCCTATGCAGTCTGAGCCGGAAAGAGAATTGATTAATTCATCTCTCGAGTCTTCGGGTTTGAGTCGTTCATTCATCACGTGACAGCCCCATAAGCCCAAACCCGAAGACTTGTCAGATAAGAGGTGAGGTGAGCTAATCATAGACTGAAGACCCAGGTAAACAATGAATTAATCTTTTCTGTTTCTGATTTTGTGTCTCTTTGAGATGGCACAATAATACGTCGTTCACTTGCAGAACGCAAGCTTCTAGAGGGCACATAACTCTGAAGTAATGAATTTAGGTAAATGGGTGCAGAGCCAGTGGTGGTTTTGTAGGCAAACATTAATGCCTTGAATTTAATGCGAGCAGCTACTGGTAGCCAGTGCAAATTGATGAACAGAGGTGTGACATGCGTTCTTTTCGGTTCATTAAAGATTAATCTTGAAGCGGCATTTTGGATTATGGAACTATTTTTGAGTTAAATCGAGTTATAAAGTCAGAATTAGGAGATATAAATTTGCATTTGCGAGAAAATGTCAGAATTGTGAGATAAAGTAAATAAATGTTATGTAAAATGTTGATAGTAATAGGTTTAAATAATATTTCATGCTGTAACTGTAGGGCTAAGTTAATACAATGTGTCCCCTATGAACTGCATAATGTGCATATTATGTAGACCTATTGTTTAAATCAAATTTATGCTTTAAAAGTAGGGTAATCATAGCAGTTTTCATCCATAGTCTGTCCGTTTAAACGTCTGC
>NW_015641038.1:780526-783541 GCF_001515625.1 Sinocyclocheilus rhinocerous | reverse complement strand
CTGTAGGGCTAATACAATACGTCCCCTATGAACAGCATATGTGAATATTATGTAGACCTATTGTTTAAATCGAATTTATGCTTTAAAAGTCGAGTAATCATAGCAGTTTTCATCCATAGTCTGTCCGTTTAAACGTCTGCGTTTATTATTTGCATTCCGATTCTGATATCCAAACGCACAACAATAAAAAAAATTTCTCTTATTCCATGGATTTTACCCGTTTCCCTCTACTTGATCCCAGTGTTTTTCTGCCACCGCAATGCGCGCGCAGCTGCATGTGATGTAACTGTGCCGTCTATTTCAAATTGGTCTACAGTACAGGAGTGTCATTAAACATCTAATTGAACACACCTGAACCAGCTAATTAAGGTCTTACTAGGCATGCTAGAAACTTCCAGGAAGGTGTGTTGAGTCAAGTTGGAGCTAAACTCTGCAGGACACGGCCCTCCAGGACTGAGTTTGGAGACCCCTGACAGAGTAGATTTTCACTATTGGGATAAGTACTAGTACTGTCTAATAAATAAGTACTAGTATCTAATGAATAGTGAAATAATTATAGTGAAATTGGGAAAAAGTCACTATTGGCCTAATTGTTAGTATAAAAATGGCAAGTAACACAAAAATAGATACTAATAATTGCTTAAACAGCTTGCCATACACAGTCTGTCATGGTTTAGTTTTGCCAAGCAAAAGGACTGGTGCAGTCATATTCAAATCCATGTTTGGTAACATGCAGACTAAACAAACAACTAGAAAAACCACATCACGTGTCTGATGTGCAAGACTTTGATTACCACAGCCTCTTCCTTTCAGCGTGACGTTGCTTTTTATTGACATTGATCATGTGCTTATGCTTACAGGGAATCCTTGTAATATTTTATTTGTTTTATTCTAAATACAAATCTAAAATCTATTTAGATACAAATCTAAAATTGATGTTCTCTCTTCTCACTATTTGCTAAGTCACCACCTACTCCCTTTCCTGAATAACATTCAGGCCTATTCATCCCTTTCTACCTCTCTCAGCAAATTATACAGCTTGATACCCACATCCATTTCCCCAGCCTTGCTTAATCCATTATTATTTGTTTCTTGACATTGGTACATTTTGCAATGTTTTTCTGTTAGGGCCTGTAAATTTTATACAGTTTTTCAAACAATAGGTGTTGGCGATCTGTCCTTTTGTCTTGTAGTTGAGGAGTAGGTGGCTGTTTTCTGTTGGGTACAGTGTTTAAGGCCTGGTGCTTTTCAGCTGACCAAGTGCTAAAGTTTGTCATTCAGTTGATGGACAATTGCAAATGTCTGCTCAGCCACTCTTCAAAGTTATCAAACTTATCTGATTTAGCTCAGTTCCTGTGCATTGGTTAGCTGCTGTAAAATGCTCATGCATGCATGCAAATGCACCCTGTATCCAATGCAAACAGAGTCACGTATATAAAGCTGCTGTTTATGCAACCATGAACTGCATCCGTTTATTTTGCATAATGTTATTGCTATTTAATCTATGCCATTCAGTGTAGTGTAAAAGCACATTCTCCATATTATATGGGAGCAAGAGGATATTGTTTAACCTCACCAGTCTTCATCCACATGGAAATAAAATGCTGAGATGGTGGCTTAAAGCTGGAATCTGCATCTTCCATAAATGCTTTGGAGAAATATGAATGAATTTGACATAGGTCCATAGATTACAGAATGGTCTAAATATCCATGGAAATAATTGAGACACACATCTGCTCTGGAACTTTGTGAGGCTTTTAGGGAAAACAGAAATTGTCTGTTGACCTTTTTTTTTAGCTAGTGATTTATAACTTTTAGTTCAGACACATTTTATCAGAACATCATAGAATATACACTATATGCTCATTAAGGCTGCATTTATTTGATCATAAATACAGTAAAAACAGTAATATTATGCATTGTTAAAATATAAAATAACTTTCTATCTGAATATATTTTTAAATCTAATTCATTCCTTTTATGGCAAAGCTGAATTATAATATGCTGATTTGGTTCTCAAGAAACATTTCGTATTATTACCAATGTTGAAAACAGATGTGCTGCTTAATATTTTTGTGCAAACTGTGATGTGATTTTTTTTTTTTTAGGATTCTTTAATGACACATGTTCAAAAGTTAAAAATGACAGCATTTATTAACTTGAAATATATTTATCTGTAACAGCGGAAAAGTATTTACTGTCACTTTTGATCAGTTTCATGCTCCCTTGCTGAATAATAGAATTAATTTCTTTAAAAAAAAATCTTACTGCCCTTAAACTTTTGAATGGTAGTGTTTGTTGAATTTTGTATTTTTAAGAGCCACACTGTATGCACTAGAAGTAGTGGTCGACCGATATATCGCCAAGGCCGATATTTGGCATTTTTTAAATATCGGCATTGGCCGATAAGTTTTCCTGTTTGGCCGATGCGTTCGAGGCGGGACTTTTATTTTGAAGCGACGGATGTATATTTTGACGGCGCTGAGAACGGCAGCGCCTGAACACACAGTGCTCACTTTCTCACTCTTGTTCGCTGTTGTCGTTAACAGTTCTGTCTAATACGGATAGAAGTCTGTCTAATAATCAGATAGAACGGTTAAACAAAGGAATTAAAATGTATACAAAAAGTATTATAACGATTGCTTTTATATTATTAGTAATAGAAAGGCAAACATTATAATACTTTCTTGTTTGCCGTCAGCATTCAGCAAATACGCATTTATATAATTTAAACAAGTCTTTGAATGTTTAATAAACATCCAATTTCAAAAACCTTTCAAACTTAGTCGGATCCAGTTGTGAGATCTTGTGAAGTATGCATTTGTATCCTGCATGATCGCGTGTTCTCTGTGACGGTCGAGATGCGCGATCAACAAACTTTAAACTCGTGATTTTAAATTATGCTGCGCTTTATGCATTTGCCCACTGTCATATTCATGTCATTTTCTCTGTGTGCTGTAGGCTATGTAAAATGAGTGTTACCCTGGCTTTATTTGAAAAAATATGATTAATGCA
>NW_015641038.1:769994-779978 GCF_001515625.1 Sinocyclocheilus rhinocerous | reverse complement strand
TTTTTAATTATATTTTTATTAAATATTTATTTATTTGTGAAAAATACTTTGTCATCTAAAGTATAAGTATGTTTATTTAACACATTTATTTTTTAATCCATTTTTAAATGATTTCAAATTTCTTAAATATTATTTAAAATAAATAAAATTATATTGGCTTTATATAGGCCATCGGCCACCCTGCTTTCCAAGATATCGGCATTGGCATCGGCTGTCAAAAAAACCCAATATCGGTCGACTATTAATTAGAAGGGTTTGTACTAATTTTATTCTTCACTCATATTCTAATGATTAATAATTTTATTTTTTGCCTAATCTGCATTGCTTATTTGTCACTGTTTCTCAAAATAGCCAAGTTTGTTGTTTTGAGTGTGGCTCCCAAACACAGTTTAGCCCAGTTTTTATATGTAAGAAGAAAGAAATTAAATATGCAAACAGATTTAGGTTTAGGTCTGTAACCCTGTTCACTAATGCTTAGTGATTTGTGCAAACTGTGAGGTGTTTGGCTCACTGAAGCAGTATTCCTTCCATATAATTCCCTCTTCAGTAGCCAAGTAAAGTGCCTGTTTCGTTTTTCCACCACAAGTCACCTAAGAGGATTTTTCTCCTTTTGTAACCTTTCCTAGACTGAATTGAATCACCATAGGACAACAGTCCTCAGAGACTTCTCTAGCTGTTGCTCTTTTACATCTAATTTTTCCTACACGTGTTGACATCCACATCCATTCCATTACTGTTAAGCAGTGGTGTAATGTAACGAAGTAATAATACTTCGTTACAGTACTTAAGTATTTTTTGGGAGTATCTGTACTTTACTTGAGTTTTTGTATTTCAGCCAACTTTTACTTTTACTTCACTACATTTCCTAATTAAAATGTATACTTTTACTCCGATAAACGAAAATAGTTCCAAACAAAGATCACAGCAATGTTTTGCGTCTCTGAGCAATGGACGGTGTTTACTTATTGATTGAATCAGCTTTTTGAACGAATTGGTTGAATAAAGGATTCAGCGATTCACTCATTAACTTCTGAATGAATCAGTTGTTTGAATGAATCAGTTGAATCTCAATGACTCACTGATTAACAGTCACTTCCTGCTTTATTTGCTTCTTTTCCATTTTGCATTTACTTGTACTTTTACTTTCAATACTTAAGTACGTTTAAGATTTAAAAAATACTTTTCGTACTTAAGTACAATCAATCTCACATACTTTAAGACTTTTACTCAAGTAATATTCTAAACGGTGACTTCAACTTCTACCAAAGTCATTTTCTGGTAAGATATCTGTACTTTTACTTGAGTATGGGTTTCAGGTACTTTATACACCACTGCTGCTAAGTTTAGCAACTTCTGAAAATTATTTTTCATCTATTTATGTGATTTCTTAAAATTTGAATCTTTTACTAAATCTTGAATTTTACATATATATCTCCTTATATCATCATCAATACGTACCCATGTTCCAGTTTCATGACTTTATTAAAATATGAATATCAACAAGCATTATTTGAACAACAATTTATTTAAATGTGAATTGAGAATTCTGATTCATTAGCTGCTATAGGTATAGAATAACAAATTGAAATAAACTAATTGAAACAATAAAACTATTTGCACTATAAATCAATGTGTTTATGATTATGGTAATAAATTAAAATAATCTGATAACAAATACCAATTTGCAAGATCAAGCAACATGACCGACTGTTTTTGTACAGCTAAAATAACTGGAAGTGACTGACACCGGAAGCAGCACACATTCAAGTTAAAAATGTCTGCACCTGCTCTCATGTTAAAAATAAGGTTGATAGATATAATTATAGACAAAGTTTATAGTCTCTGCAGGATTTAAATAAAATGCTAACTTGTTATTTTTAGCAAATTGCCTTCATATACAATTGCAGACATATAACCATGGGCAAGATACATGTTTAAGTTTGTTGTTTGCATTGCCACATTCTGATGCTGAGTGCATCAACACTCTCAGAAATTAAGGTTCTTTATTGATATCTATGTTTCCATGAAGAACCTTTAACATCCATGGAACCTTTCCATTCCAAGGTTGTTTATAGTGGAAAAGGTTTCTTAAGTCTTAAATGTTCTTGAAACTATGAAATGTTTTGATTTTTAAGGAGTCATCAAGCCACAATGGCATAAGTGACCTGAGTTTGTTTACTTCTTAAAGCCGAACTCAAAAAACATGAGTTGTTATTGATTAAAGACTCTCCATAGCTAATCTAACGAGTCATAGATTTAAAGCTCTGCTTTGAAGTAATTTGATTCTCACTGAACAGTCAAATGTTATTTTTCATTTCCAGTAACTCCCTAGGCCAGTCATAAACATGAACCTGTGGAAACCCTTCCTGCTGAGCTAAAATAAAGCTGGAAATAAAACGCTGGAATCAGGCAGGGTTACAAGTCTAAAAAACAGCCTCAAACTTGACTGATTCTTGAAAAGTGTGGTGATCTAATAGCAACCAGCAGCACAGATCTTAGCAACATTTTAAGCCGCTTAATTTGTAGTTTGAGAGAGAAACAGACAGGGATGTTGATGAATTGGAGAGCTTTCAACACTGCATAGATTTAACAGAGCACCCTGATGTGATTTGCAGATTACACAAAAAATAGCTTGTGTTTTTCAGAAGCTGACATCCCAAATACTACAATACAACAACAAACACCACCCATTATTTTCTGTTTTGAGTGATTATTTATATATATATATATATCACTCAAAACGGGAAATAAATAGCTGGTGTTTGAGAGCTAAAAAAATTCATAATTTTGGACGTCTTGCATGTGTTAAAAGGATCAAGACTTTTGTCACTGTATTTGTCATTGAAAAAACGATGTGGAATTGCTTTATTTAATTCCTGCTGCTGTGAAGGGGGACAGTGGAAAACAGGCCACTGAATATAACCTGGTCTTAAATGCTGGGCAGACTGCTGAGCTGACATCAAGTCACATGGGATTTGGCATCCACAGTAAATGGGACGGTTTTGCATAACTGCTGTTATTCAGTGAAATCCCTTAAAGGGGACAGAGATACTTATACAGACTACTGATTTTTCATAATGACATTTATTTTACAGTATTATTATATATGTGTTAGAGAGTCATTATGTTTTTATAAATTGATTGCAAGTAGTAGTTTATTTTTTATTTTTTTAGTAGTAGTAGTTGTTTAGTTGGCCATGCTAATTTCCCCTATTTTTACATTTATATGGACCTCTCTGTCATCTAACACTCACTTAAAAAAACACTATAGTCACACTTTGACATGTTTAAATGAACTCATGTATTCAGATGCTTCAACATCAGTGTCCATAGCAACCCCTCTCTCTCAGCTGCACAACCTGGGTTACCAGGAAGCTGTGTGAGCACCTGCAATCATATGTCCTCAGTCCTCTGCTGAAAAGTGAAACTGAAAGTGATTCAGAGCTTTGTGAGTTGCAGTTTTTCACAGAGAAAGTAAGGAGTTACTTTCTCTCTGAAAAACCGCAGCTCACAAAGCTCTGCCTTCTGGTGACCCCTTTTGTGTTGAAATGCACCATTATTCAGTGGGCAGCATGAACTGAATCTTTGAGTAAACAGAGCTGGATTGTTTACTTGTGGTTGGTCCAGTTAGAGTTGTTTTGATCAGATCATCACAAGCAGAGATGATCTTTCCTGGAGTGGATTCATAGCAAGCAATTCAAAACTTTTTTTTCCCTCTCAGCTCACTGTTGGTTTGTTTATTTTTATTTTTAAGATGTGTAACTCCTGCACAAACTACTTTAAAATATAAAGTAGTTAAATTTGAAAGTTGGCAAGAAATGAAAATTCACCCTATAGCCTAAATTTACTAAATGCATGTTATTGATCTTATTGTGAATTATTCTTCTATACATCTGGTTTTTTTATACCTCAATTGTTTTTACAAAATTCAGCCAACAGACTTTTCTCTGGGACAGGCATGCTGGAGTCCTCTAATCATTGTGTCAGCTTAAAACAGACACTTTTTTTTATGAATCTGTATGTTACAGTATAGGAAAAAAGATGTGTTGCTACTTCCATTTCATGATGACTTTAATGTAGCTATCACTTTACTTTACAAAAGCAGCTGCACTGCATATTGAAACTAGTCAAATGTATAACATCTTTTTATTTGAATTATTTGTATTAGTATTTTTTTTATATCAAAATGATATCAGATTGTTTAATTTATTTAAAATCAGATAAATTGAAAATATTATTTTATCCACTAATAAGCATACAAAGACACATAGGGGCCTACAGGTATTACACAAATAGAGTATCAGGCTGTTAGCTTAGCAACATGCTAACATCATTCTCTCTTGAAATCAACTATTTCAATACTACTGAGCTACAGCGTTCCAAATTGGTTACTTTTGGCTTTCCATAATGTTTGTTGTACATTTTAACCTTTCTGTTTTCTGTCAATATCAGGATTCCAGTGAGGGAAGGAGACATGTCCCAGGACAAGCCAAACTATCCTATAATGGGGGAGAATAACCCCCTTCACAACAGTGTCTATGGGCCACCCAAAACTGATGCCTTTGGAATGCCTCCGCCCAACTATAGCCAGGGCCCAGGGGCACCTCCATATGCAGCACCAGGACCCTACGGCCAGCCCGGTTACGACCAGCCTCCAGCACCAGGGTTCGGCCCTAGTCCGTACCCACAGATGCCATATCCACAGATGCCGTACCCACAGGGGCCCTACGTTCAGGGGCCGTACCCTCAGAGTCCATACCAGCAGGGGCCCGGCCAGCCTGCCTTTGGTGTAGATTCTAATGGTAAGTACCATTAGGAAGTTTACAGGAGAGGAAAAACTCAGTTTTTTTTGGTCTTCTTGAAATGACCACTTTAAGATTTTACTTGAAGTTCTTTAAAATATTGTACACAGGTTGAGCAATTTAGTTTTCTAACGACAGATAAGCCTCAGTGTTACTCTCTTAGGAGTAGTGAGTGGTGTCCCTGCTG
Source organism: Sinocyclocheilus rhinocerous (assembly GCF_001515625.1). Taxonomy (NCBI): domain Eukaryota; kingdom Metazoa; phylum Chordata; class Actinopteri; order Cypriniformes; family Cyprinidae; genus Sinocyclocheilus; species Sinocyclocheilus rhinocerous. The sequence continues at coordinate 774,989 of NW_015641038.1, read as the reverse complement.
AGTTCAGGTGTTGCCAGGTTGAATAAGCGTGTTTAGTCAGTGTGTACTCTGTCCTCCTGAGGGTTATTCAAGGTAAAGTGCTTTGCCAGAGAGTTTCAACAAAAGATTACTAGCTCTGTTAGGACTGTTCCTTTCTTAACTTATCACTAGTGCCTGCTGTAACAATTAGGATGTCTTTTCAAGTGTATTATTACAACGTCTAGCTGGTGCTGTTGGTGTAGATACTATAAAATGTGCTTTCCTTTTCAAACCTATAAAACTGTTTAAATCTGTCCTGTACTTCAGTTTTCCATTTCTGTGGGTGTTTTATTGAATGAGCATACTGGACGGATTTAAATACATTAGAATGTTGTGAGGGCTTTAACATACATTAGATTTCACCCATCACATGTATTATTTGTATTTGTTTTTTTTGACAGCTTCTGTGGAGAGCCCTGGATACAACGGTGCAGATGGACCCCCCTCTTACTATGGCAATGATGAGTTTGTGAACTCTGGCTGGGAAGATAAGAGTATCCGACAGGCCTTCATTAGAAAGGTAAGCAGTAAAAACGAAGTATACTTTGGGCTTAAGAGACAAATTCAGGTGGGGTCTTTATTTATTTATTTTTATTTAATTGATTTGAAATGGATATGTAGAAAGAGTCTTGTGATCCAGGTAAAGTGAGCAAGAATGGAACCTTGTCACATTTCCAGGGTTCTCAGAAGCGGAAGTTGTCATAGAATAATTTTTCTTTTTAGCATTCTCATTTGCTTAAATATATATATATACATATATATTACATATATATAAAACAATTATTATTGTGCTGTATTCAAAAAATTAGGAAAAACCCTTACGGCAGTTTGAACTGTTTTTTTTGTAATTGAATGACAAGGTAATATAACAATAAATGTGGATTACATTTCTTAAAAATTAAAATTAAAAAGAGTTGCGATATTTACAATGCTAATAACTGTGGAAATGTGGTTGTGGTTCTAATGTGAAATAGGTAATTGTATTGTGAGTATCAATACATTCTTAATAACAATCTCTCTGTCCTCAGTGTTTAAAAGTCAAAGTAATGTTTATTGTCATTTTTGGTCAACAAACGTGTGGACTCATGGTTGACCGATATGTGTTTTTAAAAAGCCAATGCTGATACTGAAACTGGCACAAAGAGGACTACAACTTTTATTTATTAGCCAGGCACGAGTTAATGGTCAGTTATGATAGTCTAAAAATGGCCAAATATCAGGAATTAAATTAAATAAAAGTTCTAAAAATGTAACGCATTTAACATGCATTTATTACAGACTGTACAGTATACACACAGATAAATGTCAAATATGTGTATTAAACACAGTTCCTGGAATGAATGAAGAAATGTAACAAATGGTCTTGTAAAATGTGTACGTAACTATTGTATGTAGCAGTACAGTGTGTCAAAGAAAAACACTGTTTCGTGACTCTGTTCTCAGGTGTTTATGGTCTTGACCGTGCAGCTGTTGATCACCTTCTCTTTTGTTGCCGTTTTCACCTTTTCAACTGATGTCAAAGTGTTTGTACGGAGAAATCAGTGGACGTACTATGTGTCCTACGCTATCTTCTTTGTTTCACTGATCGCTCTCAGCTGCTGTGGAGAGTTTCGCCGCAAACACCCATGGAACCTGGTGGCACTGGTACTACAACTGCCTATACTTACACATTATTTAGTGTTTTCATTCTGCACTGTACAAGAAAACATATGCAATCATGTTTTTATATGGTTTGTGAACTTAAAAATTAGTTGTTTGCATTATGTTTAATGTTTAATATATAATTAACTCTTTAAGTTTATATTTAGGTTTAGGTTTAGGTTTGTTTACTCTGTACTGATTGACCCCTTCCTGTATTTCTTTCTCAGTCCATCCTGACCCTGAGTCTGTCCTATATGGTTGGAATGGTTGCCAGCTACTATGATACAGATGCAGTTATCATGGCAGTAGGCATCACTGCGGTGGTCTGCTTCACAGTTGTGCTTTTCTCACTGCAGGTTTGTTTGCTCACTGTAGCAGTATCATAGTTTTTCATCCTTTATTTTATTTTATACACGCTTTATTTTACCGAACAACATCTCATGATTATAATGACAGCATGTAAAGATTTGAAAGTATAGTTCAAGTATAGTTTGTGGACATTCAATGGCGGCCAATTTAGTTTTCAAGCTTTTGAGCTAGGCGGTTTTATCATGAGGTTTGTTTGCTCACTGTAGCAGTCTCATAGTTTTTCATCCTTTATTTTATTTTATACACGCTTTATTTTACCGAACAACATCTCATGATTATAATGACAGCATGTAAAGATTTGAAAGTATAGTTCAAGTATAGTTTGTGGACATTCAATGGCGGCCAATTTAGTTTTCAAACTTTTGAGCTAGGCGGTTTTATCATGTCTTCCATGCATCCTTTGCATGCGGTAAACACCACTGATTGTCATTATCCTTCTCTTTTTCAAAAATAGAGCAAATATGACTTCACTTCCTGCTGGGGTGTTCTTTTTGTCTGTCTGATTGTCCTGCTCCTGGCCTCTTTCCTCTGCATCTTCATCCAAAATAAAATTCTGCACATTGTCTACGCCTCGCTCGGGGCCCTGCTGTTCACTTGTGTAAGTACCACCATCAATACCTTAACCTGTTAGTGTTCCACTGCGTGTTTTTGAGGGTTAACTTCGTGACATACAACAACTAAAAAAAAAACAAAAAACGGCTAAACATGTCGCATATCTGTGGAAGGCTGACATTCTTCATTTCAACAAGGCTTCCTGTTGTGATCCCATCGTGTTTTCCAGCTAATAGCTCCCAGCTATAGTTATCTGCATGCATCGGTTTACTAAAAAATATAGACTGAATGGTTTTTCATTCCGTCAGTGTGTTCAAAGTTCTATTACTCAATACCAGTAAGACTTACAGTGATTTGTTCTGTTTAGGAACAAACCCCAGTGTCACCTTTCAAAACCAAAACCATGCATATACTCCAAATGGTTCAAGAACAGCATGCAATTTACTTTGGGTATGCCTTTTTTAGGCATTTTAGGCTAATTTTACAGGAATGCTAAGGGGAATGCTTAATATCCTTTTAAAAATGATGTTTTTCACAGAAATGTGTGCTTCTATGTTACTAAGACTGTTAAACTCATCACACCTTCTGTTCTTCAAACAGTTCTTTACTTGCAATAATGATCACTGTTAAAACCTTTGGCATTCTAGCTGTCAATTTATTGAAAAGAAATGTAAAGTTGTTGTACATCTGAGCTTCTCTCTCTGGTTAGATTTTCACTTTCTTTATTCTTCTTTCATCTCTTCAGCTATTTCAGCTTATTCACTTCAGAAACAAAAAATCTCTTAGACTTTAGAAGAGACATTGTATTGTGACTTCCACACTTTAATAATTTATACAACTGTTTTCATCAAGATAATAAAACAGGTTTTTCAAGTGCCAAAATAGAACGCTGTTGTGATTAAGGATGAGGTAACACTGCTTTTCTCAGAGGTCTGGACTAATGGCTGGAGTGGGACTTTGCTGTTACACATTAAGATTAAATAACCATCAGATTTTTAAAATAGAGTTTAATAGGGTTTGAATGGCTTGTTTGATCAATAGCATATATCTTTCAAAAGTGGAAACCTGCACTTTGCTATTGTAGTTTGATTGTTTGCTATCAAAGTCATCATCCATTGTCATGCCTTTTTTGTGAGGTAAAACGTTTTACCATCTGTCTTAAACTGGGTCACCAAACTTGGGCCCTTTTGAAATCTCCAGTTTTCCAGTCTGACTGGCTGTATAATCATATCGTATCCCTTTTGGAGGAGTGAGATTAAGCATTTGGAACTGAAATTGTTGGAACATCAGGAAATTACAGTAGAGTTCTTGGATAAAGCTCATGTTTTATGAAAGAAGTCTCTTATGCTCACCAAGACTGTGTTTATTTGGTCAAAAATATAGTAAAGACAGCAATATTGTGAAATATTTTTACAATTTAAAATAACCTTTTTTCTAATTTAATATATTCTAAAATGTAATTTAATCCTGTGATGGCAAAGCTGAATTTTCAGCATCCCTTAGCCCAGTTTTCAGTGTCACATGATCCTTCAGAAATCATTGCAATATGCCGATTTGGTGCTCAAGAAATATATCTTATTATAATCAATGTTGAAAACAGCTTTGCTGCTTTTGATACATTGATAAAAAAAAAATTTCAGTATTCTTTGATGAATAGAACGTTCAAAAGAACATCATTTATTTGAAATACAAATCTTTTGTAATATTATAAATGCCTTTACTGTCACTTTTGATCAGTTTTATGCATCCCTGTTTAAAAAAATAATAATAATAAATGACTGCAAACTTTTGAACGATAGTGTAACTATCACAGTCAAGCAGGATACAAAACCAGTGAAATTTATGTAGGATTTGCTGATGATTTAAGACCATATGATTTTGTAGTTTCTGAATAAAACATGAGTGGTGCTGCTAGGCCTAGTGCATTGTGCTATGTGGTTGCTAGGGTGTTCTAGGTTGTTTCCAGGTGGTTGCTTACAAGCCTAAAGTGTTAAAAGAGCCCTTGCCAAGTCTCTATAATATTTTAGTCCCTAAATATTACTTGAATCACTCCTTCAGTGTAAGTCTATGAGATATTTTTTTAAATAACCCACAAGGGGAAAATTGTGTATATAATGGCACACATCTCTTCAAAAACAATGAAAGTAAAAGATTAATATCATTTTCAATCCTTTGAAACAGTTCAGCTTGCTTTATTTCCTCAAGCACAACATGAATGCGACACTCAGGCCTTGTTTGTTCTTTCACAGTTCCTGGCTGTGGACACCCAGCTTCTCCTGGGCAACAAGAAGATGGCCATTAGCCCAGAGGAATACGTCTATGCAGCTCTTAACCTCTACACTGACATCATCAACATCTTCCTTTACATCCTGGCCATCGTGGGTCGTACCAAGGAATGAGTGCTCCTCCTTCCTG
>NW_015641038.1:743283-762669 GCF_001515625.1 Sinocyclocheilus rhinocerous | reverse complement strand
TACTTAAGTACGTTTAAGATTTAAAAAATACTTTTCGTACTTAAGTACAATCAATCTCACATACTTTAAGACTTTTACTCAAGTAATATTCTAAACGGTGACTTCAACTTCTACCAAAGTCATTTTCTGGTAAGATATCTGTACTTTTACTTGAGTATGGGTTTCAGGTACTTTATACACCACTGCTGCTAAGTTTAGCAACTTCTGAAAATTATTTTTCATCTATTTATGTGATTTCTTAAAATTTGAATCTTTTACTAAATCTTGAATTTTACATATATATCTCCTTATATCATCATCAATACGTACCCATGTTCCAGTTTCATGACTTTATTAAAATATGAATATCAACAAGCATTATTTGAACAACAATTTATTTAAATGTGAATTGAGAATTCTGATTCATTAGCTGCTATAGGTATAGAATAACAAATTGAAATAAACTAATTGAAACAATAAAACTATTTGCACTATAAATCAATGTGTTTATGATTATGGTAATAAATTAAAATAATCTGATAACAAATACCAATTTGCAAGATCAAGCAACATGACCGACTGTTTTTGTACAGCTAAAATAACTGGAAGTGACTGACACCGGAAGCAGCACACATTCAAGTTAAAAATGTCTGCACCTGCTCTCATGTTAAAAATAAGGTTGATAGATATAATTATAGACAAAGTTTATAGTCTCTGCAGGATTTAAATAAAATGCTAACTTGTTATTTTTAGCAAATTGCCTTCATATACAATTGCAGACATATAACCATGGGCAAGATACATGTTTAAGTTTGTTGTTTGCATTGCCACATTCTGATGCTGAGTGCATCAACACTCTCAGAAATTAAGGTTCTTTATTGATATCTATGTTTCCATGAAGAACCTTTAACATCCATGGAACCTTTCCATTCCAAGGTTGTTTATAGTGGAAAAGGTTTCTTAAGTCTTAAATGTTCTTGAAACTATGAAATGTTTTGATTTTTAAGGAGTCATCAAGCCACAATGGCATAAGTGACCTGAGTTTGTTTACTTCTTAAAGCCGAACTCAAAAAACATGAGTTGTTATTGATTAAAGACTCTCCATAGCTAATCTAACGAGTCATAGATTTAAAGCTCTGCTTTGAAGTAATTTGATTCTCACTGAACAGTCAAATGTTATTTTTCATTTCCAGTAACTCCCTAGGCCAGTCATAAACATGAACCTGTGGAAACCCTTCCTGCTGAGCTAAAATAAAGCTGGAAATAAAACGCTGGAATCAGGCAGGGTTACAAGTCTAAAAAACAGCCTCAAACTTGACTGATTCTTGAAAAGTGTGGTGATCTAATAGCAACCAGCAGCACAGATCTTAGCAACATTTTAAGCCGCTTAATTTGTAGTTTGAGAGAGAAACAGACAGGGATGTTGATGAATTGGAGAGCTTTCAACACTGCATAGATTTAACAGAGCACCCTGATGTGATTTGCAGATTACACAAAAAATAGCTTGTGTTTTTCAGAAGCTGACATCCCAAATACTACAATACAACAACAAACACCACCCATTATTTTCTGTTTTGAGTGATTATTTATATATATATATATATCACTCAAAACGGGAAATAAATAGCTGGTGTTTGAGAGCTAAAAAAATTCATAATTTTGGACGTCTTGCATGTGTTAAAAGGATCAAGACTTTTGTCACTGTATTTGTCATTGAAAAAACGATGTGGAATTGCTTTATTTAATTCCTGCTGCTGTGAAGGGGGACAGTGGAAAACAGGCCACTGAATATAACCTGGTCTTAAATGCTGGGCAGACTGCTGAGCTGACATCAAGTCACATGGGATTTGGCATCCACAGTAAATGGGACGGTTTTGCATAACTGCTGTTATTCAGTGAAATCCCTTAAAGGGGACAGAGATACTTATACAGACTACTGATTTTTCATAATGACATTTATTTTACAGTATTATTATATATGTGTTAGAGAGTCATTATGTTTTTATAAATTGATTGCAAGTAGTAGTTTATTTTTTATTTTTTTAGTAGTAGTAGTTGTTTAGTTGGCCATGCTAATTTCCCCTATTTTTACATTTATATGGACCTCTCTGTCATCTAACACTCACTTAAAAAAACACTATAGTCACACTTTGACATGTTTAAATGAACTCATGTATTCAGATGCTTCAACATCAGTGTCCATAGCAACCCCTCTCTCTCAGCTGCACAACCTGGGTTACCAGGAAGCTGTGTGAGCACCTGCAATCATATGTCCTCAGTCCTCTGCTGAAAAGTGAAACTGAAAGTGATTCAGAGCTTTGTGAGTTGCAGTTTTTCACAGAGAAAGTAAGGAGTTACTTTCTCTCTGAAAAACCGCAGCTCACAAAGCTCTGCCTTCTGGTGACCCCTTTTGTGTTGAAATGCACCATTATTCAGTGGGCAGCATGAACTGAATCTTTGAGTAAACAGAGCTGGATTGTTTACTTGTGGTTGGTCCAGTTAGAGTTGTTTTGATCAGATCATCACAAGCAGAGATGATCTTTCCTGGAGTGGATTCATAGCAAGCAATTCAAAACTTTTTTTTCCCTCTCAGCTCACTGTTGGTTTGTTTATTTTTATTTTTAAGATGTGTAACTCCTGCACAAACTACTTTAAAATATAAAGTAGTTAAATTTGAAAGTTGGCAAGAAATGAAAATTCACCCTATAGCCTAAATTTACTAAATGCATGTTATTGATCTTATTGTGAATTATTCTTCTATACATCTGGTTTTTTTATACCTCAATTGTTTTTACAAAATTCAGCCAACAGACTTTTCTCTGGGACAGGCATGCTGGAGTCCTCTAATCATTGTGTCAGCTTAAAACAGACACTTTTTTTTATGAATCTGTATGTTACAGTATAGGAAAAAAGATGTGTTGCTACTTCCATTTCATGATGACTTTAATGTAGCTATCACTTTACTTTACAAAAGCAGCTGCACTGCATATTGAAACTAGTCAAATGTATAACATCTTTTTATTTGAATTATTTGTATTAGTATTTTTTTTATATCAAAATGATATCAGATTGTTTAATTTATTTAAAATCAGATAAATTGAAAATATTATTTTATCCACTAATAAGCATACAAAGACACATAGGGGCCTACAGGTATTACACAAATAGAGTATCAGGCTGTTAGCTTAGCAACATGCTAACATCATTCTCTCTTGAAATCAACTATTTCAATACTACTGAGCTACAGCGTTCCAAATTGGTTACTTTTGGCTTTCCATAATGTTTGTTGTACATTTTAACCTTTCTGTTTTCTGTCAATATCAGGATTCCAGTGAGGGAAGGAGACATGTCCCAGGACAAGCCAAACTATCCTATAATGGGGGAGAATAACCCCCTTCACAACAGTGTCTATGGGCCACCCAAAACTGATGCCTTTGGAATGCCTCCGCCCAACTATAGCCAGGGCCCAGGGGCACCTCCATATGCAGCACCAGGACCCTACGGCCAGCCCGGTTACGACCAGCCTCCAGCACCAGGGTTCGGCCCTAGTCCGTACCCACAGATGCCATATCCACAGATGCCGTACCCACAGGGGCCCTACGTTCAGGGGCCGTACCCTCAGAGTCCATACCAGCAGGGGCCCGGCCAGCCTGCCTTTGGTGTAGATTCTAATGGTAAGTACCATTAGGAAGTTTACAGGAGAGGAAAAACTCAGTTTTTTTTGGTCTTCTTGAAATGACCACTTTAAGATTTTACTTGAAGTTCTTTAAAATATTGTACACAGGTTGAGCAATTTAGTTTTCTAACGACAGATAAGCCTCAGTGTTACTCTCTTAGGAGTAGTGAGTGGTGTCCCTGCTGAGTTCAGGTGTTGCCAGGTTGAATAAGCGTGTTTAGTCAGTGTGTACTCTGTCCTCCTGAGGGTTATTCAAGGTAAAGTGCTTTGCCAGAGAGTTTCAACAAAAGATTACTAGCTCTGTTAGGACTGTTCCTTTCTTAACTTATCCCTAGTGCCTGCTGTAACAGTTAGGATGTCTTTTCAAGTGTATTATTACAACGTCTAGCTGGTGCTGTTGGTGTAGATACTATAAAATGTGCTTTCCTTTTCAAACCTATAAAACTGTTTAAATCTGTCCTGTACTTCAGTTTTCCATTTCTGTGGGTGTTTTATTGAATGAGCATACTGGACGGATTTAAATACATTAGAATGTTGTGAGGGCTTTAACATACATTAGATTTCACCCATCACATGTATTATTTGTATTTGTTTTTTTTGACAGCTTCTGTGGAGAGCCCTGGATACAACGGTGCAGATGGACCCCCCTCTTACTATGGCAATGATGAGTTTGTGAACTCTGGCTGGGAAGATAAGAGTATCCGACAGGCCTTCATTAGAAAGGTAAGCAGTAAAAACGAAGTATACTTTGGGCTTAAGAGACAAATTCAGGTGGGGTCTTTATTTATTTATTTTTATTTAATTGATTTGAAATGGATATGTAGAAAGAGTCTTGTGATCCAGGTAAAGTGAGCAAGAATGGAACCTTGTCACATTTCCAGGGTTCTCAGAAGCGGAAGTTGTCATAGAATAATTTTTCTTTTTAGCATTCTCATTTGCTTAAATATATATATATACATATATATTACATATATATAAAACAATTATTATTGTGCTGTATTCAAAAAATTAGGAAAAACCCTTACGGCAGTTTGAACTGTTTTTTTTGTAATTGAATGACAAGGTAATATAACAATAAATGTGGATTACATTTCTTAAAAATTAAAATTAAAAAGAGTTGCGATATTTACAATGCTAATAACTGTGGAAATGTGGTTGTGGTTCTAATGTGAAATAGGTAATTGTATTGTGAGTATCAATACATTCTTAATAACAATCTCTCTGTCCTCAGTGTTTAAAAGTCAAAGTAATGTTTATTGTCATTTTTGGTCAACAAACGTGTGGACTCATGGTTGACCGATATGTGTTTTTAAAAAGCCAATGCTGATACTGAAACTGGCACAAAGAGGACTACAACTTTTATTTATTAGCCAGGCACGAGTTAATGGTCAGTTATGATAGTCTAAAAATGGCCAAATATCAGGAATTAAATTAAATAAAAGTTCTAAAAATGTAACGCATTTAACATGCATTTATTACAGACTGTACAGTATACACACAGATAAATGTCAAATATGTGTATTAAACACAGTTCCTGGAATGAATGAAGAAATGTAACAAATGGTCTTGTAAAATGTGTACGTAACTATTGTATGTAGCAGTACAGTGTGTCAAAGAAAAACACTGTTTCGTGACTCTGTTCTCAGGTGTTTATGGTCTTGACCGTGCAGCTGTTGATCACCTTCTCTTTTGTTGCCGTTTTCACCTTTTCAACTGATGTCAAAGTGTTTGTACGGAGAAATCAGTGGACGTACTATGTGTCCTACGCTATCTTCTTTGTTTCACTGATCGCTCTCAGCTGCTGTGGAGAGTTTCGCCGCAAACACCCATGGAACCTGGTGGCACTGGTACTACAACTGCCTATACTTACACATTATTTAGTGTTTTCATTCTGCACTGTACAAGAAAACATATGCAATCATGTTTTTATATGGTTTGTGAACTTAAAAATTAGTTGTTTGCATTATGTTTAATGTTTAATATATAATTAACTCTTTAAGTTTATATTTAGGTTTAGGTTTAGGTTTGTTTACTCTGTACTGATTGACCCCTTCCTGTATTTCTTTCTCAGTCCATCCTGACCCTGAGTCTGTCCTATATGGTTGGAATGGTTGCCAGCTACTATGATACAGATGCAGTTATCATGGCAGTAGGCATCACTGCGGTGGTCTGCTTCACAGTTGTGCTTTTCTCACTGCAGGTTTGTTTGCTCACTGTAGCAGTCTCATAGTTTTTCATCCTTTATTTTATTTTATACACGCTTTATTTTACCGAACAACATCTCATGATTATAATGACAGCATGTAAAGATTTGAAAGTATAGTTCAAGTATAGTTTGTGGACATTCAATGGCGGCCAATTTAGTTTTCAAGCTTTTGAGCTAGGCGGTTTTATCATGTGTCTTCCATGCATCCTTTGCATGCGGTAAACACCACTGATTGTCATTATCCTTCTCTTTTTCAAAAATAGAGCAAATATGACTTCACTTCCTGCTGGGGTGTTCTTTTTGTCTGTCTGATTGTCCTGCTCCTGGCCTCTTTCCTCTGCATCTTCATCCAAAATAAAATTCTGCACATTGTCTACGCCTCGCTCGGGGCCCTGCTGTTCACTTGTGTAAGTACCACCATCAATACCTTAACCTGTTAGTGTTCCACTGCGTGTTTTTGAGGGTTAACTTCGTGACATACAACAACTAAAAAAAAAACAAAAAACGGCTAAACATGTCGCATATCTGTGGAAGGCTGACATTCTTCATTTCAACAAGGCTTCCTGTTGTGATCCCATCGTGTTTTCCAGCTAATAGCTCCCAGCTATAGTTATCTGCATGCATCTGTTTACTAAAAAATATAGACTGAATGGTTTTTCATTCCGTCAGTGTGTTCAAAGTTCTATTACTCAATACCAGTAAGACTTACAGTGATTTGTTCTGTTTAGGAACAAACCCCAGTGTCACCTTTCAAAACCAAAACCATGCATATACTCCAAATGGTTCAAGAACAGCATGCAATTTACTTTGGGTATGCCTTTTTTAGGCATTTTAGGCTAATTTTACAGGAATGCTAAGGGGAATGCTTAATATCCTTTTAAAAATGATGTTTTTCACAGAAATGTGTGCTTCTATGTTACTAAGACTGTTAAACTCATCACACCTTCTGTTCTTCAAACAGTTCTTTACTTGCAATAATGATCACTGTTAAAACCTTTGGCATTCTAGCTGTCAATTTATTGAAAAGAAATGTAAAGTTGTTGTACATCTGAGCTTCTCTCTCTGGTTAGATTTTCACTTTCTTTATTCTTCTTTCATCTCTTCAGCTATTTCAGCTTATTCACTTCAGAAACAAAAAATCTCTTAGACTTTAGAAGAGACATTGTATTGTGACTTCCACACTTTAATAATTTATACAACTGTTTTCATCAAGATAATAAAACAGGTTTTTCAAGTGCCAAAATAGAACGCTGTTGTGATTAAGGATGAGGTAACACTGCTTTTCTCAGAGGTCTGGACTAATGGCTGGAGTGGGACTTTGCTGTTACACATTAAGATTAAATAACCATCAGATTTTTAAAATAGAGTTTAATAGGGTTTGAATGGCTTGTTTGATCAATAGCATATATCTTTCAAAAGTGGAAACCTGCACTTTGCTATTGTAGTTTGATTGTTTGCTATCAAAGTCATCATCCATTGTCATGCCTTTTTTGTGAGGTAAAACGTTTTACCATCTGTCTTAAACTGGGTCACCAAACTTGGGCCCTTTTGAAATCTCCAGTTTTCCAGTCTGACTGGCTGTATAATCATATCGTATCCCTTTTGGAGGAGTGAGATTAAGCATTTGGAACTGAAATTGTTGGAACATCAGGAAATTACAGTAGAGTTCTTCGATAAAGCTCATGTTTTATGAAAGAAGTCTCTTATGCTCACCAAGACTGTGTTTATTTGGTCAAAAATATAGTAAAGACAGCAATATTGTGAAATATTTTTACAATTTAAAATAACCTTTTTCCTAATTTAATATATTCTAAAATGTAATTTAATCCTGTGATGGCAAAGCTGAATTTTCAGCATCCCTTAGCCCAGTTTTCAGTGTCACATGATCCTTCAGAAATCATTGCAATATGCCGATTTGGTGCTCAAGAAATATATCTTATTATAATCAATGTTGAAAACAGCTTTGCTGCTTTTGATACATTGATAAAAAAAAAATTTCAGTATTCTTTGATGAATAGAACGTTCAAAAGAACATCATTTATTTGAAATACAAATCTTTTGTAATATTATAAATGCCTTTACTGTCACTTTTGATCAGTTTTATGCATCCCTGTTTAAAAAAATAATAATAATAAATGACTGCAAACTTTTGAACGATAGTGTAACTATCACAGTCAAGCAGGATACAAAACCAGTGAAATTTATGTAGGATTTGCTGATGATTTAAGACCATATGATTTTGTAGTTTCTGAATAAAACATGAGTGGTGCTGCTAGGCCTAGTGCATTGTGCTATGTGGTTGCTAGGGTGTTCTAGGTTGTTTCCAGGTGGTTGCTTACAAGCCTAAAGTGTTAAAAGAGCCCTTGCCAAGTCTCTATAATATTTTAGTCCCTAAATATCATTTGAATCACTCCTTCAGTGTAAGTCTGAGATATTTTTTTAAATAACCCACAAGGGGAAAATTGTGTATATAATGGCACACATCTCTTCAAAAACGATGAAAGTAAAAGATTAATATCATTTTCAATCCTTTGAAACAGTTCAGCTTGCTTTATTTCCTCAAGCACAACATGAATGCGACACTCAGGCCTTGTTTGTTCTTTCACAGTTCCTGGCTGTGGACACCCAGCTTCTCCTGGGCAACAAGAAGATGGCCATTAGCCCAGAGGAATACGTCTATGCAGCTCTTAACCTCTACACTGACATCATCAACATCTTCCTTTACATCCTGGCCATCGTGGGTCGTACCAAGGAATGAGTGCTCCTCCTTCCTGTGAGAAGAGGGAATGCAGTCCACTTTACACGGAATGATGTACCACCTCACATCTCATTACCTTTCCTCATATTCTTAATTTATTTGTCTTTCACATTCCCTGTATGTCAACATGTACAGGCTGATCAGGCCATAAGCTCATAAAGCCATTTGCAAACTCAAATGGCAATTTATTTCGAATTTTTTTTCAGAACCCGTTTGAATGTAGTTCCTCTACATTGCTCGCTCTGTCCTTCTTGTTAAAACCGCTTCTGTGGTTCTGGAGATGTATAGCGTGATATGACTCAACAGTTGCATCCAAACGGCATGGCAGAAATTCACTCGACTAACCTTTGCACATAGCCTGGTTGACAGTGAGGGAGCAAGAAAGAGCAAATATCAATGAGCGGAGATTTGTATGGCAGAGTAATGAACATTACTGATACTAATGTGCTCCACTAGTCAATATAAAGTCTCTGCATGATAGTTTAACACAGCAAAAAATGTCAGACAGACATAGATACTTCTCCAAACATTTGCATATATTCAGTAGCTGTAAATAGTCAGATAAAGCTCAAACCCCTCTAGTTCTAGGCATGAATATCTGAATATCTGGCTGTGCTACTCCCTAATGTGTGCGTTTCTATAACATTACTGCTTTGCAAAATAATACCACCAATAGATACACTCCAAGATGACAAACGTTTGTTCAGTTGACTATTATCTACAGTATAACTATGAGAAGTAAAATAAAGCCTGTATATAGTTTATCTTTCTGTTGTTGTTTTTTTAGTTTTTTTGAGAGGAAGGTGAGCTTGAGAGGTTGTCCTGACTATTAAATCGTTCCAAAGGTCAGTATTTGCGGCTCAAACACTACATTACATGACTCCTTTCTCTTTCATGCTGACTACATTACAGATTTATTTATTTTTCATTAAATAGTTCATTTTGTTGTTTTGATTTTGTATATCTGTGTGTGTGAATGAGGGAAAGAGAAGTATTCCCTTATTTTAACGAATGTGAATGGAATATTGAATTATTTTAGGCTTTTAGAAATTTTGCTAGTTGCATGTTACCTTGCAAAAATGTTCCATGTGCTGGAAAATAACAGGATATTTCTTGCATTTGATGTTTTTGTGGTTATTTATAAGTTATTTATTAAAATGCCAGAGGAAGTCTGCTGGGTAATGGACAACTTGTCATGAACATGGTAATATGGTTCATTTTAAATTGTCCTAGAAATTTAAGTGATGCATTTAAATATAAAACAAAAAAAAATAAAAAACACACTTAACATTGACAGGCATTTATTTAAGCATTTTAGGGCTAATTGTAGTGTACAAAGGCAGATTTTTGTTTATTCAAATTGTATACTAAAGAGTATTCACTCCAAATGTTTTCAGATGTGAAATGTAAAATGGTTTCTAAGATAATTAGGTAACTTAAAACATTCACTGAAATGCCATGTACCAAGCTGAAATCTCCTATCTTGCATGTGGGCCTCTTGAACACTGAACTGGCTGTGAAAATCGTGGGTTAAGAAAATATTGACTAGGGTGGCTTAACCTTTCTTTGTATGTCTTTATTACTAACTTCTGCATAAGTAAAGCTATAGTGGATTGAGGTTTGTAGAGTGTGTTTGGGCTTTGTAGATCTCTTCGCACTGTACATTTGCATTAAACTGAAGTTAAATTGTATTCCTCTGCAGCCTCTTTGCTTTTCATCACAAAAATAAAATTTGAGGAAAATACGGCTTGAAATTGTCATTGTACTTTTAGTGATTGGAGTAGATTGCAAATCATATATGAAATGTCATATGATGTGAATCGTTGAAAATGGTTATTTGGAATTAGTATCTTGGAAGGAATCGCAAAGGTACTGCCCCAGTGATCGCTTTTGAGTGTTGTGTATGGAAAAATATGTAAAGTTGACTCTAGTATTTGTGATTTATTAGTATTTGTTGCTCAGTCATGACCCAAAGTCTTATTTTAAAATAGGAAAAATAGGAAATGAAGTGTTTACTGGAAATAAAGTGTAAACTGTTTTTCTCGTCATAATTATGATCATGTAAAAAAAACATGATTATAAGATTTTAGTTTTAATAGTACTCATTTCTAAACTTTGTTTAGAAAATTTGAATTTGTTTACTTTCGTATATGACCGTTAACATATATTGCCTCTGAAAGAGACATTATAAATAAATATACACATGCAATTAGTCAGAAACAACAATAATAGCATACGGTGCATATTGAGGAAATGCTCCAAAAATCCACAAAGGGGACCTATAATGGAAGAAACCTAAAAAGACCAGAGTTGCAGGTGATGTATTGGAAATATCCACATCATAGACAATATGACAAACGTAATTGCAACTTACCTATGAAATTTCCTTGTACTCAAATCAAGTGTGAAGTTTTAATGTTGTGATCTGAGATTAATCATTTAATTCCTGTAGCTGTTCTAATTAAAAATATTATCAAAATGGTTGAAAATCACTTCATATTAAATACATTTTCATATTAAACCTTTGAACATTAAATGTCTTTTTATGTTTAAGTACACAGGAAACGTTCCATGCATCTTAACAGTATTTGCACAGTTTTTTTATTTATTTGTACATAGAATTGTGCAGCAGGTTAAAGGTGAAGAGGACGTTTTGGAGAGGGACAATGATCTTCATTCAGAGGAGCAGTAGTGGCGGTTGTGCTTGTTGATCAACAAGTGCTTCAGTTTTGGATCTTTCCTGTAGCGTTCAAGCAGCAACTCTTTTTCTCTTCGCTCCTTCTCCTTCCGTATTTTCTTCTCCTTTTTCTTGACCTTTTCTTCTGCAGATGAACAACAAGTGGCCCTTTTCTTTTGCTCTTTGGCTCTTCCTCGACATTCACATTGTGCTGAGTCTCATTCTTGGGACCTTCAGGAGAGGTTACACAGAACAGCTTCATCATGAGCTCATCCATTTCCTTCTTTTTCTGATAGGCAATTTCCAAATGGCCTTCTATGGCCTTGGAGTCTCCCATTTCACCAGGATTATTTTTCTCTTCCTCACATCCCTGGACCTCCACCACTTCACTCGCCCACACTTCCTCCAGCACCTCGCTGTCACTCTCCAACCAAGCAACCATCTGTCTCGGTTTCATTTCAGCCTCCAGCGGTCGGTGGCGTTCAGACTTGAGTAAGTCACAGGCCCGGATGGTCTTCCCTGTGTACTCCACATACTCGTTCTCCTCATCCTCTATGTCAATGAGCAGGAGTTGTGGAGGCGGCTCAAACAGGGAAGAAGTGGACGGCTGAGGCTTCACCAGGCTGGGAGGACACACTTGAGTTGGAGAACAATGCAGATCAACAACTTCATCAGGTGAAGGAGTGGGGCTCGGAGGAACCACCAGTCGTTTGGGAGGATGCACTTGGGAGTGTCGGAGAGAAAAGAGTTCATCATGTGCTGGAGTGGGACGTGGAGGAACAGCCAACGGTTTGGGAGGATCCACTTGAAGAGGAGAACATGGCAGGGACACTTCCTCAGGTGCAGGAGCTGGCTTTTGAGGACGCATGGGTGGTTTGGTCACTGGCGGCAGGGGCTTGAAGCGAGCGGCTGGTAGAGTGAGATGTTCAGAGACACTTTGAAGCATTGGAAGTTCTCCCTCTATTGGCTTCAAGAAGGAAGATCTCACTGGAGGACTGACTACAGTTTGCTGAGGTTTGACCTCCACAAGAAGTGGAGTTGGCTCAGTGGCCTTTTGTTCCTTCAGTTTTCTCTTCTTCTTTTTCTTTTCTCCAGCCTCTCTATGCTCACTTCCTCCCTCCATCAACTTTTCTAGACTGTATCTCTCTGAATTTGGCAGAATCTCTTTTTTCTGCTGCACACATCCTCTCTTTTATCTTATCAATTGTCTCTCTTTCTTTTTCAGCCTTGTCTTTATGACTTCCTACCTCATTCATCTCTCTCTCCTTCTTCACCTTTCTCTTCTCCTGTCTTTCCTCCTCTTTCTCTCTATACTGTAAAAAAAGATTTTTTAAGGTTGTAAATAAACATTATTGCAATACAGACAATACTATTTCAGTCTTTCTATTTCAAAATTTCACATTTAACTCAATGTGTTACTTGCAGTTTCATTGTAATTAATTGTGAAATTTACTAGCAATTTCTGAGGGAAAATTGTTTCTACACAATTTTTTTTTCTTTGTAAGCTGGTACCTTGCGGCATCTTTTTCTGCACTTCCTGTCATTAGCAGTGAAGGCCTTACTCTCACCTGCCTTCGTCAACGGTGCCTCTGGAAGTTTCTCTAGTGCTGCCCATTCTTGCGCTGCACACTGTGCCCTCTGAGGTGTCTCCCTTCTGCGCAAGAAGTGAGCAAAATGCTCAAAAAGTTGTCTAAATACACTGCTGAACAGTGCCATTGTGGACACTGAATGCTGCATATGAATTCAGTATTTGTCGACAATCTTTGCAGAAAGTCATGAAACAAGTATCTTTCGATCTTTTCACTCCTAACACACCAACAGAAGACAAGAGTCAGAGCAGCAGTTTAGAGCTGCCAGAACAGAATCTCCATTATGATGTCACAACAGTGTGCTGAACCCTGAGAACTCGGAACTATGTGAGCAGCTCCTGTAGCAAACACATTCACTCTAGTGGCACCAATATACTGACTGTTTTCAAACAAGTTTCCCAAACTCTCCTCCTGCCGCTGAATATTAAAATGACATGGTAAGGTTCAATTTTAAGAAACAACTACAATGTAGAACAAGGGTACTTACAGACCAGATTGGACAGAAATTAAACATTTAAATAGACAATCTAACACATTTTACTATGCAGTAAACTTACAAATGAATAAAAACAACCCGGTTATTATACTTTTATTTACAATTTTATTTAGCTTTATTAAAAGTTCCTCTGTCCACAAGGTATTGTGTGCCCTTTCTATATCATGAAAGACATCTTTTTAAAATCCAAATTTACAAATGACTCTGATATGGCGTAAACATAAAAGAGCAGAAATAATATTGAAATAATTGTGATATATCTAAAATTATAACGATATTTTATTTATATGAATTTATTTGTCATTATTACATTTGTTATTATTTACATTTTTACATAGTGAATGTTACAGTTAGACTGGTCTTGGTTGGTTTTTAGAGGGGTTTTGGCACTAGCTGGAAGACCAACTGGACCAGCTGAAGACCAGTTTAAACCACAGTGACTGGTTTAAAATATATATAAATGTTAAACACTGCCATTCAAAAGTCTAGAGTCAGTAAGAATTTTTCATGTTTTTGAAAGATGTCTCTTATGCTCACCAAGGCTTAATTTATTTAATCAAAAATACAGTACAAACAGAAATATTGTGAAATATTACAATTTAAAATATAAGTAAAAGTGTATATAAATAAGTGTTTTCCGTTTTAATATACTTTAAAATGTAATGTAGGCCTATTCCTGTGATAGCAAAGCTGAATTTTCATCAGCCAAAACTGCTGACGTTTATTTATAAAAACGTTTATTATTATCCATGCTGAAAAATATTTCTTTATATTATTTATGTTTTTGTGTTATGCTGTCCTGGCGTCTTCATCTGTTACCTCATCCCAAAACTAGGCTACATATCCCATCGAAGACTATTAAACTAATATTTCTATTTTATTACTACATGAATGACTGCAGATTGAAACTGAGCTAGACTGTATGCCTCAACCCGCTGTCTGTGTGGTCATCGCCTCCTACATGCGCTGTGAGACTGCGCATGCTCACTGTGCGCGACTGGCATAAAGTTGGCTTGACGTTGGACGTGCGATTTGCGCAAATTTAGGGACCGTCTGTAAAGTTACATACGAGATTGGTATACACGTTTCTAACTTCAATAGCATTTGAAGAGAATGACTTACAGTCCACAGCCAACTGTAAAGTGTTCAGGTAGGTTTATAAATATACCTTTTAAATTTTTGATATTTATTAAAATAAACTGTAAAAAAAAAAAAACATTTCACTACTGAATGGACTCAAACACAAAATATGCCGTAATTTAAAGCTAAATAGCATTTAAGGTGAATGACTTACCTACTGTAAAGTGTTCATGTAGTGTCATCTATAATGCACACCTTTTATATTTTTGATATTTATTCAAATAAACTGTCAAATCATATGGAAATATTGACGGTTTTATGACGGTAAGTCATTCTCCTTAATGCTATTGAACTTTAAATAATGGCATGTTTTGTGTTTGAGCCCATTCCTTAGTGAAATACATTGCAATATTTACACATAATTTGACAGTTTATTTTAATTCATATCAAAAATCTAAAAGGTGTGCATTATAGATGACACCTACATAAAGACTTTACAGTTGGTTGTGTGACTGTAAGTCATTCTCTTCAAATGCTATTGAAGTTAGAAACGTGTGCGCGAAAAGTTATATAAAATATAGATAAATATAAATATGTATATATTAGTTGCTTATTAGTGCTCCACACTCCAGTCCAGTTGGTGTCGGTAAATGCACCAGAAGTTGGTTTGCCATCCGCCATAAAACGTTATTAGTAGAAGAAGAAGAAGAACGTGTGCGCGATGTCGTATGTAACTTTAGAGACGGTCCCTAAATTTGCGAATATCGCACGTCCAACGTCAAGCCAACTTTATGGCAGTGTGTGGTAAACCAGGGAATGTGTAGCTAGTTTGAGGAGTTATTAGCTTTGATATCCTCGACCTCCGGGTGCCTGGTTTAGGCAAGGAGCCTTTTCTACCCAATTCTTACTTGTAATTGAAAATATCCGTGTTCTCGGAGCCTGCTTTGGAGAAGAAATTATCAGAATTGAGTAACTCCCAGCAGAGCGTGCAGACCCTTTCACTGTGGCTCATCCACCACAGAAAACACTCCAAAACCATCGTCAAAGTCTGGTATAACGAGCTGAAGAAAGGTAAGGAGAGATACATTTTACCGCAAACACCTAGAATAGCTTTACAATGCGAGGTTATGTTATGTTTTTGTCGCTTTGAAATTAAAATAAACAACACATGTAGCAAACAAGCTAATCATAGGTTCCCCTGTAAGCTAGCAGTTTAGCTAATCTGCATGTTTTGATTCCTTTGCAATTTCTGCAGTTTACTTTGCAGGTTATTATTGAGACAAACCCTCAGTTCTTGACTGATTTTCTCTATTGATAAACACAATAATGGTCTGTAAGACAATTGCAGATAGTGAGACATTCAGCAACATGTGTTAGGTCAGTGCTTGAGCAACTCAGATTACACTACTGCATATAAGATTTTGGTGAATCCCAGAAGAAATATTCTATATAATATCTACATTAGATATGTTATGATCTATTTTCCACTGACCCTGGCAGCCATTTTGAAGCATCTACTCATCTTTTCCCCTACTAGATTAAGTTTTTTTTTTTTTGGTTAAGTGAAATTTCCAGTAAAAATGGCAAGACACAATGATTGTACATGTACCCAGACCCCTTCACTTTTCAGCATGGCACATGTGGTCTTATGTTGGGATGAGAACAGACCTGTTTGATCTAACACAGGGTGTGTTTAAAAAAAAAAGTGTGATTTATCTTAAACAACCTAGTTTAGGATCAATTAGATCCCCCTCTTTGAATGGCAAGTACTGTGTCTTTCCCAAACACACGCTTGCTTTGCTTGAACATCCAGTCTGATGGCTATAAAAATCTTTATTATTTCCATAACTGCAGATTTTGTCAGTGCTATTGCTGTAGTAGTGATGCATTGAAATATTCAGTTGAAACAGCAAAAAGAAAAAAAGTTTTAAAGTTTTGGGTGGCCAAAATCATTGACTGAAATAGTTGTTTAATTAGCGCTTCTGTGAAAAGGCATTTTACGTATGCCACTATCTATTTCATGCACACTTGGATAACATGGAGACACTTTAATGTGACCAAAAATTATGCTGGAATAGCAATATGTACAATTTGTTTGGCTCGTTGCTGAAGAACTTTACTACAACTGGTTTAATTTATCACTTGACAACAGGACACCCTGAATAGTGTACCTTGAGTTACCTAATTACCTACATTGAATTAAACTTAAAAAAAAAAAAAATATATATATATATATATTTTTTGTTAAGGAATTCATTTGAATGCATTCACGATTAACCAGTTAGAATCCAATTTCACAGTGGCTTTAGGTTTCATTGCTTGGTCATTTCCTATTCAAATTTTATGTTGCCACAGATTTTTGTATCTATTTGTGTATAGTGATATCCAGAAATTGCATAGGAACAGTTTATAAAGCTTTCCGTTCGTTATTATGACAGGTTAGCACAGTCCTTTTTTATCTTCTCACAGACGTGATAAACATTCACTTAGTCTGATCCTGCATAACGACTGGTGTCACTGAAGGTTTATTATAATGTTGCACCTTTGTGATAATGACACATAATGTGCTGTAGGAGTCTAGATTCTGTGATCAGCTCTGTTGTATTTATCTCCAACAGAGTGCAAGTAAACATCAGGTTAAGGTGTACATTAAACTTATTGATTGTAGGTCTCAATCTAGCTTTGAATGTACAGTATAAAGATACATTTTGTGTTTGGGAAAACTGGTCTAAGTTTACTCTAGTAATTGACATGTGTTTGGCTTGTTGCCCTGTGATCACATGGCAATGCTGTTTACAGTTGACCTCAGGCAGAGTAGATGCAGTACTTGATTGACAGAAATGATTATGAATGCACGTTATTAAGCCGCTGTGTAGTTTGTTGTCGATGGAGAAGTGCATTTTAAACTGCCCTTTAGAGATGGCTCCATTTTTCTGTATGAAAATGAATGATCATTGTTTTCTTATGAGTTTCTCAGTGTTGGGTCATTTTTATTTAGAACTAGTCAGAGTTTAGGACAACAATGAGGGCTTTGGATTACTGTGTGGGATAGCAGTGCTAAGATTAATTCATAGGATTTCATGGCATCTCCCAGTGATAACCGTGCGTTCTTGTTTTTATGGTTTAACCTAGTTGCTTGGGAATGAGCTCCCTTTAGGCTAATGGGATAATATTACAGCTTCAGAATAACATGATCAAGTGCAGACCCGGTTTGAATTCTGTATTGTGTTTTTGAATTAGATTATTTGTTTTTATGAGTGTTCAAGTTATTACATGGCCTTCATTTCTGAATACTGTGTATTTGCTTGGAGATGGGATTGGATAATGGGTTCGTTGCTTGGGTGGTGGTACTAAAAAACAAAGCTATCTTTTGATCATCTCTCCTGAGATCTCATTGTCTCAATAGTGAAAGTGTAGTTTTTATAGCAGGTTTTTTGTGTTCAGGAGGAATTCACAACAATCATTTCTTGCTCAAAAACCTACATGCCAAGCATGGTTGGCCTGTATTGACACCCTTACAACATTGTTTTTGTTGCTAGAACATTTTAATTGTTGTTCAGTTGCCTCAAAAATATATTTTTTCCCCCTCTCAACATTAAAAACCAATGGTATAAATGATTTAATTGGTTTAATTAAACATCACATGCCTTTTCTTTCAGATCGCAAATATTTAAAGAATTATTCCTCCCCAAACAGACAGCCTATTAAATTAAGAAATGTTTTCTTCTCTTTCTCTGTGTGCAGCCCAAGTGTCCCGTAAGCTGACCTTCCTGTATCTTGCAAATGATGTCATACAGAATAGCAAGAGGAAAGGACCAGAGTTCACAGAAGATTTTTCCCCAGTCATTGTTGATGCTTTTAAACATGTCTCCAGGTGAGTTAGGCCAGTATATTTGGGCTGTTTAGCTCCCATTTTAAATTGGAATATTTTAAATTGTTATATTTTTTTATTTAGTGGGTTTAGTACATAAGTAGTAGTATTATGGATTGTTTAAAGACTGTGTTATTGTGAAATAGATCATTTCCCATTTTTCTCGCAATGAAAATAGCCACAGAAGCTGGCATGGCGTTAAACACAAACAAACAAACAAACAAACAAACCCTCAAGGGAGTTTCTGTTTATTGAATACTTCAAATATTAAATTTTTCTTTGGCAAGTATAATAGGGTCTTAACTTGAATATTTGCATCTTGTAGTTGTGTTGCTATTATTCTTCCTGTGCTAAAATTATATTTACCATGTTTTATCTACCCTGTCCAGTGAAGGAGACGAGAGCTGTAAGAAACAGTTAGGTAGAGTTTTGTCCATCTGGCAGGAAAGAGCCGTCTATGAGAATGACATACTGGTCAAACTCTCTGATGTCCTGCGTAAGTAAACCACCACAAGGTCACACTGATTTCAAAGGTTATTACGACTGCAGTATAGTCGCTCAGAGAGACTCAGTAGTTTTTGATAAGTGTGATGTAAAGTCTTTGTTAAAAGTGAGAATGCCTTAGTATGACATGTAGAATGTCTCCTCATGACTTACAGAGGTAGAAAAGAAGGCCAAGAAAAGGCCTTATGAAGAGATTAAGGTGAACGATGATGACTTTGCCTCCCAAAGCTCCCCTGCTGAACCTCCACAGGTATGAAAGAACAACCTTACGTAATGCATATTTACCTATAAACTGACCTCAAGTCAGTTTAATCTTCCTTGTCATGACATGTTTTGTGTGTCTCAGACTAGGGATGCAGCGATTAACCGGTTTCGCGATTAACCGTGTTCTCAAGAAGTTTGTGTCCTCCTGAATGTTTGTACACATGCGCAGCGCAATCTCCGATCTCACAAACCAAAATAATAGACATGGTTTTCTCAGGCCACATGTAAAATCATATGAATTATTAAAATGAATACGTATGGATGACAGTTGATTACAATAATATTT
>NW_015641038.1:734491-743026 GCF_001515625.1 Sinocyclocheilus rhinocerous | reverse complement strand
CCGTGGAAGCGGCAGGATTTTGGGTGCACGAGCACCGCTTGCGCTCCGCCTCCGCGCCGCCAGCGAAACCGCCCGCGTTTTGCCGCTTTCCGCATGTCTCCCATTGAGAATGAACTAGACACTCGCGACTGCCGCGCACCGTGTGAAAGGGCCTTTAGCCTACCTGCGTCTGTGCGTCTCTCCAGTAGGCTATTTTAATCTATTTTATTAATAAAAGTCACGGGGCAGCATTTTCAAGAAGTTTGTGTCCTCCTGAATGTTTGTACACGTGCGCAGCGCGATCTCCGATCTCACAAACCAAAATAATACAGATGATTTTCTCAGGCCACATGTAAAATCATATGAATTATTATAAAGATTATTAAAATTAATACGTATGGATGACAGTTGATTACAATAATATTTCAGTTTATTTCCATAATTAGTAACAGTTTTCCCTGTGGGACAAATAAAGTTAATAGTAGTCGTATATTAATAACAGGCTACTTCATTAACTTTGTTATTTGCTATCCCTGTTGTAGTATTATTCATAAGTAAAACCAACAAGATTTTTTTTTCACCATGTTTCCAAATTCTCTACCCCAGGTCCAAAAGAAATGTAAAGAATGTACAAACTGAAAATATTAAAGGGGTCATATGATGCTTTTTGTCTTTTGTTTATTATTATTTTGTGCTGTATTGTTGGTTACTGTGTTATTTTTGTTTCAAAAGCGAGCAATAAATAACACTTTAATATCTAAAAAGTGTTCATGTGATTTTATACATTAGTAATGTTGGGAAATGAATAAATGCATAATAATTGTCATAATCGGAAAGCCGTGATTATTCCTCAGACAATAATCGTACCAACAAAATCTATAATCGTTGCATCCCTATCTCAGACTGCAGATCTGATCCGAGCACTACAGGAGCTTGAGAACGCAGCCTCCAGTGACGCAGCTCTCCGCCAGAGGATCTCTGCTCTACCCCCAGAGGTGCAGGACACCTCCCTTTTGCACAAAGTTACAGGTGAGAACACCAGAATGACAGAACTAAGTAAATGCAACAGAAACAGAATTAATTAAAAATCAAATTTTGAATTGATATTTCATGGTGTCAGCACATTAGAGCACAGAATGTAATTGCTCAATTGGAACAGAACGCTGGGGTCCCCAAATAATGTTCTTTTTAGCAGCATCATATGACCCCTTTAACTTGACAAATACAGTGTTCATAGCATGAAATGTTACGCAACAGCAAAGTGTGTCTGTCTGCATGTGTACATGAAAAAACTCATTTTTATTGCGCAAATGACCAGTTCTCACAGAAAACACCTGCAACTTAAGCTTAATTATGGCAACACTGCACACTGGAGATTGGTACTTGATAAGCAGTGATTTAATTTATATAGGCTTAATTAACTTATAGACTGAAACTCATCTGATATTAAAGTGTTAGTTCACCCAAAAATGAAAATTCTGTCATTAATTACTCTCATGAAGGTGAGTAATTAATGACAGAATTTTCATTTTTTGTGAACTAACCCTTTAATAGAGTGTTGCAGTGATGACATTTTTTTAGGCCAACCCAAAAGTTAGCATGACCCTGATTCCCTCAAAAAAAAAAAGAAGCTAACTTGTATCTGGGTTTTGACCTACAAAAATACTTAATCTTTGCAGTACTATACAGAAAGCTTAAAAAATCATATGTAGTTAACCATTCTGACAGTCTAAGTCTGTCCTGATTGTATTTTTTCAGATAAAGAGTCAGGGGAGCGTCTTTCTCGGTTGGTGGAAGAGGCCTGCATGCTTCTAGCTGACTACAGCGGGCGGTTGGCGGCAGAGATTGATGATCGGCGGCAGCTCACACGCACGCTTGCCGTCTTTTTGCAGAGTCAGAGAGACGGCCTGGCCCAGAATGAGCAGAAACTAGAAGTGGGTAAACTTACTGACTTCACATTTTCTTTCCTTTTCTTTTTTTATCCTTAGTTGCTGTCTTTACATGTCAGTTTCTTTCTTCTCTTCTTTCATTTATACTTATGTTCATGTTGTCACTGTGATCATAGCTGCATGTGGTTGCTTCATATTTAGGTTTGTTTTGCCCATGGAGGGCAGTGAAACTCCAGTATCAAGTAATTTTAGCTAATGCAGCGCTAGATATCTCTTAACTTGAGACTTGCATTATTGGTCTGGTAAGTATAAACACTAAGTTCTCGTAAAAAGTTTTATGGACATTAACTGCTTCATTTTCCAGCCTTTGCCAACAGGTAGTGAGCAGGTTCCTGTGTTCCACCTGATGTCGCCTTTACAGAATAAATAAAAATAAAAGAAAAAAACACCAATCTCTTGAGTGTGCATCTTTTTTGCTTATGCACTGGCTTTCACAAATACATCCTTATTGAGTGAAATAACTTAAGAAACTGGCTGTGGTTATTCTGTAACACTTTAGTTCTACTATAGTTAACATGATTTAAACAATGAACACCTTTGCAGCATTTATTATTCTTGGTTAATATTAACATTGTTAGTTCAAAATGTATTAACTAAAGAACAATAGCATGTTTACAAATGCTGATTACCAAATGCTTGTAAAAGATGGTTCGTTGTTAGTTCATAATGCCAAATGTGTTGGTTAATCTATAGAATTTTTATTTAAATTAAACCTTTTATACACGGTTCATCATCTAGAAATAAAAATATGAAAGTAAACATCTGAAAAGATCGTTTTTATAAGCATAATTCATGCATTTATATATTGGTTTTAAGTTAAGCTTTCAGCTGAACTCCTTAAAGTCTGATTGCACTCTTAAAGGTTAGAAAAGTTATAGTTATCCTGTCATTGCATCATTGTAGTCCATATTTCATTTCCGTTAAAAGTCTGTGCTATGTATAGTTTACTTTATGTTGTAGTAGAACAAACATTAACTATATACAAAGGTACAGTCTTGTAATTTTTGTAATTAAATTAGTCTTATTTATAACATGCTTCTAACATGTCTATCTGACAGACATGTATTACAGTTGAAAAAGATTTTGTTGTAAATTAAAATTGAAATCATGATTTAAAACTCTAGTTCTGAGATGCTTTTCTAATTCTTTACAATAGTAAACATTCTAGTGTTTAATTAAACGTGTAGGCAAGTTGAAGAGAAGTAACTTTTAAAACTTTTATGTACTTAATTTTACATGATGGAACAGAATAACATTCCTAAACTTTGTAAATGATGTAAATTAAACATTAGTATTGTAAAACAGTTGTTAGGAAACACAAATGTCAAGAACTTAAGCCTTTGGCACAATCACAGAGGTTCACTAATACTGAAATATATCCATTAAGTCATATATATCATACAAAATGTAATGACTCTAGAAACTTCTGGATGTTATCTAAGCTGTTTTACATATATAAATGGTTAAAATGCTTTAAATAACAGCAGATAATATTGTTTTAATGTATCTGTACTCATTGTAAATGGTAACAGCTGCTGCGTGTTTCTGAATGAGATACTGAGAACTGAAACAAAGTGATGTAAAAACACACTTTGCGTATCTGAACTAAACAGTTCATTAAATTTAATAAATTCCAAAAACAGTTAGACTTGTTGCACTTAAAGAGCCTTATCTTTAATATATAAAAACATTTTCATTAAAAAATGATTTTTTATTTAATTAAATTAATTTGATTTAATTAAATTTTAATTCTATATTTTTTCATTATACATTTTTATTTTACAAATATACTGGGAGATATATTTTTGCACTAACTAGGTTGTTTGCATGTTTTTATTTTAGGAATACAAGCGCAAATTGGCCCGGGTGTCCCAGGTACGGAAGGAGCTGCGTTCTCGTCTCAGCAGTCTCCCAGACCTCTCTAGGCTCCCTAATGTTTCAGGTGGCCACGTTCGCATGCCCTCCTCCGGCGATCTTTATAGCCCCTCTGATTGAGCTGGACTCTCACCCCATCACCTCTCTCCTGGTCCTCTGGCTTTCTTTTTTATTTTCTAAGAGTTGACATCACCTAGCCACTATACTGTTAGTGGATGTGTCCAATATGCAGTCCATGGCTGCCTGAGTGTTTCACTGATGAGCACCATCACTTGAATTCATTGTTCCCCATTGTAATGGAAAAAGTATTGTTCGAGTAGGGTGACCATTCTGGACACGTCCTGGCTGGGATTTTTAAATTGCCTAAAATGTCGGGGTTTTGGCTTGCTTTTCTTATTGACTTGCTCTCATTGTGCAGGCATTGTACATAATCGACCAAGGTGAGAACTACAGAAAATGATCAAAGCAGTGCAAATACACGTGTGCGGAATGTAAAGAGCATGTCAATAGGAAAATGAAGCCAAAATTCAGATGTTTTAGGCCATTTAGACATCCTGGCCAGTATGTCTGGGAAAAAGAGGACATCTGATCACCCACATTCAAGTGCATTGGAATCAATGAAGTCATTTAAATGATAGACGTTGTTCTTGAAAAACAAGATGAGTCAGTAGAACAACTGATTTTTTCCTTTTTTATTGCTTTGTTTTGGAAGCTTCCATAAAAGCAAGTCACCAAAAGTTAAAATAGACGTCCTACTCAACAGATAAACATCTGCAATGGTAAATTGCTTTACAAACAGACATTATATGGCAGTTTGGTTTGATAATACCCATCTGTTCTTCAGTCTGTAGGTTTCTCTCCAGCTCCTCTCTTACTCATTTCATAGTACTTCAGATCTCCAGATTTGTGGTGATGTTATTTTTCTATTTTTGCAGTGAATATTCATTTCAGTGCAGCATCTTATAATCAGCTGCGGTATTTTAGTGCGGCAGTCATATCAACGGACCCCTTTTGTAAACTGAAGGTTACATGTGCTATAGTTAATGTAGTTATAAGAGCTTTGCAGTGAGCAAAGAGATGTTTTCCCTTTCGGGGTTTGTGCTTACCAGCATACATTGCTCCAATAGTAGAGTATACCTTGTAATATTCAGATTTTAATCTCTTTAGGTTTATTTCATTGTAATTATGGAATCATGACCAAGAAGTAAACCTATCTGAAACACAATTTCAGATGCCTCAAAAGGTCAGCGGTCGTTCACACCATTGATCAAACAAATTCAAATACGTTATCTGTCTTCTTGTCCCCTTTTTCATCTAGAAACAGTGCTTTGGTAAAGATGATTAAATTGTTCATTGTCCCTATGGGTTTGTTGGTTGAAGCATTAGTGTTTATGTGCGTTTTACTGTATGGTCTCTTCCTCATTGGTCATCTGTGATGAAAAGAATCAAACTACTAGTTACAGCCGTTTCCTAGGATCCGAAGGGGCCACTCATTGCCTGTGAAACCACAACTTTTAACTTATTTAGTGCAAGTGTACATTTTAACATCAGCCTTTGTAAGTAATGTGTTGGTCTGAGCCAAATAAAGCTGAAGGCAAAGAATAAAATCATCCGTTTACTTGTTATTCAATGAGTGTAATAAAAGTGAAAAGGAGCATGTATGTTTTCACAAACTGCATTTTAATCCACATTCTCACTATGCTGTTGAAAGAGGATCATCTGGACGTGTTTTGCATTTTGTCTTTGCTACTGGACATTTTCCTTAAGAGAAGTTTTTTTCTTAAAATTCCTTGTTTTTTTAAACGTATTGGGAGGGTAAGACATTGAGAATTATGTATTCAATTATGTTTTTTGTCATGGGATGTGAAATTTCCATTAGTATCCTTCAGGACTGGCATCAAATTCATAATTTGAATAGTCTTTATGACGTTTTTGGAAAGTACAATGTAGCCTACAATTAAAGTGATTAAATTAGTCAAACATTTAAACCTAATCAACTTAGGCTACTGAATGCGTAAGAGCTCTTCAAGGACGTGGTAACTGATTGTCTCTGCAAAAGGTCAGTTTTCTTGGGCTCTTTCAGTGTCAATCATCACAGTCTGGAGTTGCAAGCAGCCTGAAAGTTTGCACACGGTTCACAGTCACAAGGCTTCAGATAAATCCGCTTTTTCTGTGCGCTCCAAATATTAAGACTTATACCTCCTGCATATTATACAAGACGGGTTACAATTGTAATATTTGGTTCCTGTACTCTTTTGGTATAATCACATTTTAAAATTACAAATAACAATTTTAACATTTACCACATCAGCTTGGAGAAAGTTTTAGTTCAAAAATAGTTTACTTCGTTCATGTAAATGGTCGAGTTATTGTCCTCCACTATATCTCCAGATTGAATGATCCTAAAGGATGCTATTGTGGTTTGTATAAGAAAAACACATCATAGTTTAATCAGAAACTGTTTGCACACGGTTCGCAGTCACAAGGCTTCAAATAACAGCGCTTTTGCACTGAGCCTCAGATATCAGCGCTTTACCTCCTGAAGATGATGCAGGCACTGTGACAGGAAAAGTTTAACGCCTTTTTTATTATTATTTATTATCGATATTTTAGCATTTCAGATAGGAGTAACCCATATTTTAAACGTTTGATAAAGAAGTGAAGTGAAGGCAAACTAAAACCATGGTCAAAAATGATCCAGAAAAGATCCGTTTTGCCTTGGACAACGGCGCAAAAATGTACACCATCACGTCGGAAAGGTAAATGGATTGTTTTATTTATTTCAATGTTTTTAATGTTTTCTTAATTTTTTTGTTTTTTTTTTATTTATAAGTATTGCAAATTATTATTTTAACGTTTTTTTTTTTTTTACTGGAATTAGATTTTGAATGTTTTATAGCTACACATAAGGGCACAGTGGAAATGTTTGTTTCATTTACTTTTTCCTCCTTTCATTAATGTAATGAGTAATGAGTGATATTACACAAAGTCATAAGGGTCTGAGTGGAGTGCAAACTTTGCACTGCGCCCCAATCCGGGTGAGAAACGAACACAGACACATTCGTACGGTTCGTTCAGGGGTGCTGTGGTGCCTGAGTCGGTTCTTTTCAATGAATTGGCCGAATCGATTTGCGATTCGGTTCTATTCGTTCGGACCGCTGTTTTCTAACTGAATCATTTGTAGTACAATATCGACACAGCCAGTGTTGGGGAGTAACTAGTTACATGTAACGGAGTTACGTAATTTAATTACAAAATAAATATAACTATAATCTGTTACAGTTACTGATAAAAAACATGTGTAATTAAATTACAGTTACTAATGAAAATGTTTACTATTACAAAAGGGGTTATGTCTGAATATTTTCACACACACACACACACACACACACACACACACACAGATTTAATTGATTTATTTCCAAAAATGCTTTGACAGCTCGAAATGAGACATCAATGTTTCAGGAGTTTAGGACAGAATAGGACACATGCTTATTTGATAACTGTTTTATTTACTATTTGGGTTGATGTAGCCTATATGCTTTATTTTTTTAAGATTAACTGTTTTTTTCCAATGCATTGTTAGGTGCCAGTGTTTCCTGACATATTTCATATGCAAAGATTTCAAAAACAGTATCATAGCTATTAAACTATATCTGATGATTTTAAATCTGTATTTATCCTCAGAACGATCTCAAAGTAAAAAAGAGGTGCTAAAGTCTGATTTTGGTGGCTGTGCTATACAATTACATTTTTTATAATCTTAATTCAAGTGGATTTTTGAGGATTTTGAAAGTCTGACAGTAATCAGCATTTAGTACGACTGTAAGGTTAACCCTGCCTGGTTTAAATGTTTTAAAATGATTAACAGCTGAAAACATTCATTAGAAATGTAGAAAAGTAGTCAAAAAATGATCAAATTTAATTAGTTACATTACTTTAATAAAGTAATTTAAATAGTTACACTACTTATTACATTTTAAATATAGGGTAACTTGTAATCTGTTACCTACATTTCCAAAGTAACCTTCCCAACACTGGACATAGCCTACTTAAGAACACAGAGAACAAACAGAGATGAAGTATATTTCACCTATAACTACTCAACTGAAATAAAAGACTACTTTTTGAGAGATAACTTTAGCTCTTTGTTAAGCATCCTTTAAGTTATTTACATATTTTTTTATTTATATATTTAAATCATTGTAGGCTGCAGGGGAATTGTCATACATGCAAATACTTTTACATTAATCAGCTGTTTGTCATTCAAAACTAATCTATAAGAGATCTTTATTTTCTTAAAGGGGTCATATGATGTTGCTAAAAAGAACATTATTTTGTGTATTTGGTGTAATGAAATGTGTTTATGTGGTTTAAGGTTCAAAAAACACATTATTTTCCACATACTGTACATTATTGTTTATTCCTCTATGCCCCGCCTTTCTGAAATGTGTTGATTTTTACAAAGCTCATCGGTCTGAAAAGCGAGGTCTGCTGTGATTGGCCAGCTATCCAGTGTGTTGTGATTGGCCGAATACCTCAAGCGTGTGACGGAAATGTTATGCCCCTACCATACTGTGTTTCCATGTGTCCCGGCGCGATGCGACAACACCAATAAAACCCATTACAAACGAGGCATTTGTTGCATCCAGTGAGGACATAATTACTGATTATAATAACTTATACTGTCTTTTTACGCGTTGCGTTGCATAGCGCCGCGTAAACATAAAAC
>NW_015641038.1:709959-734399 GCF_001515625.1 Sinocyclocheilus rhinocerous | reverse complement strand
CAACAATACTACAGCGAGAATATAAGTTACGCCTTCTTTCTTTGCGTGAACGTTTGGGCGGCGTTATGCAAATCTTCTCACATCGTGACGTAGACATGTGGGGTGTGTTAGAACGAGCCGTTTTAGGTAGGCGTGGTTGACTCTTAACTTCTATAAAGAATATCTCTTTGGAATTGAGACTTTAGTCTTTGCAACTTTACAGATCTTCTTTATGCACCAAGAGCTTGTAACACTCCAAAGAGAAAGGAAAAATTGAAATCGCATCATATGACCCCTTTAAGTTTATGACTGTTTCTTCTACTGTTCTAGTATGTCCTCAGGTGAGATGAAGGATAGTAAGCACTGTCACGATAACAGCCGTGCCATGGAGGACCGAGAGCGTGAAAAAAAGCTTGCCAAGAAACGCTTATACATTGTTTCAGTAGTGTGTCTGGTCTTCATGGTGGGCGAGATCTTAGGTGTGTGACCCATACTGCTGATTGGCTGCAAATTGGCTGCCATACTTGTTTTTGCACACTCAAAGGATTGCTGGTAAATATGCGCTGCTGTCTGGTCTGTGTACAGGTGGGTATTTTGCTGGGAGTCTGGCAGTGATGACAGATGCCGCACACCTGCTTGTGGACCTCACCAGCTTCATCATCAGTTTGTGCTCGTTGTGGCTGTCGTCCAGACCTGCTACACGCACTCTCAATTATGGCTGGCATCGAGCAGGTGACTGGACTTGTAGAACAGTAAATTGTTGTCATGTGGCTCAAAACTCCTGGATGGATTTTTAAATAGTACTATTTTTAAAACAGTACACTATATATACAAAAAAAAGAAAGAAAAAAAAAAGAAAGAAAAAAGTAAATACACTACCATTCAAAAGTTTGGGATTAGTAATTTATTTATTTAAGACATTAAATTGATCAAAAGTGACAGTAAAGACATTTAATATGTTAAAAATATTTCTGTTTCAAA
This sequence comes from Sinocyclocheilus rhinocerous, assembly GCF_001515625.1. NCBI lineage: Eukaryota > Metazoa > Chordata > Actinopteri > Cypriniformes > Cyprinidae > Sinocyclocheilus > Sinocyclocheilus rhinocerous. Next base: position 733,439 of record NW_015641038.1, on the reverse strand, counting down.
TAAATTGCTCTTTTTAACTTTTTTTCATTAAAGAATCCTGACCAAATAATTTTTCCACAAAAAAATATTATGCATGACAACCATTTTTAATATTGCTAGTAATATGAAATGCTACTTAAGCACCAAAACAGCATAGAATAATTCCTGAAGGATCTTGTGACACTGAAGATTGGAGTAATGGCTGCTGAAAATTCAGCTTTGCCATCACAAGAATAAATTACTTTTTAATATGACAGTTCAAAATAGTTATTTTAAATTTTAATAATATTACACAATTTTTTTTCTGTATTTTTTATCAAATAAATGCAGCCTTGGTGAGCATAAGAGACCTCTTTCAAAAGTATTTAAAAATCTTACCCCAAATATTTGAACAGTAGTGTATTCATAGTACTTCTTATATATTCTTGATGTATGCTAGTGAACTATACGAAGTACAGTTGTAATTTCATCTACTTAAATACTACTGGGTATTTTCAGAAATCTTGGGTGCTCTGCTATCTGTCTTCACCATTTGGCTGGTGACTGGTGTGCTGGTGTATCTGGCAGTGGAACGGCTCATTCATGATGACTTCACTATTGAGGGCACAGTCATGCTCATTACTTCTGGCTGTGCTGTACTGGCCAACATTATGTAAGGCAAAAACCTCACTGAGCAATGCGGTTTTATTTCGGAATATATCTGCACACTATTAATAGCCCTAATCTAATAACTAACTAATCTATGGCATTTGAACAAAATCGTTATTTGCTGTGAAAGCTGACCTTCTGTCTGTCCTTCTCTGTGCAGAATGGCCTTCACTCTGCATCAGTCAGGTCATGGCCATAGTCACGGTGGTCTGAGCGGTGGCCACGGCCACAGTCACGACCATAGGAAGAAAAACGGCCACAGCAATTCTAACGCTAATCATTATGACGTCGAGAAGCATGGGTCTGGTAAAAGACAACAAGCTAATGCTAGCGTCAGGGCAGCATTTGTGCATGTTATTGGAGACCTTCTACAGAGTGTCAGTGTGCTTGTCAGTGCCCTCGTCATCTTTTTTAAGGTAAGAGATTATTAGCAGTTTAAATTCTTAGGTCTGATGAGTCCTAACTGATGAACCAGCAGTATTTAATGTAAAAGTAACATTGGCTTAACCAGTAGCTGTTTGTTATGAGGGAATACTAGTGTTGTCTGAATGCATTTTAATGTAATAGTGTGGCAGATAATGATAAGTATAGATCCACTTTTGATGGCATAATACTAATGAAAAACTGATTTCTTTTCTTTTTATAGCCCGAATATAAAATTGCAGATCCCATCTGCACCTTCCTGTTTTCTCTATCTGTCCTGGGAACCACACTCACCATCATGAGGGACATTATTATTGTCTTAATGGAAGGTAAAAATGTCTTGTTTTTTTTTGCTGTTTCAGTTATGCTTCAGAAATCATAGAGCTGTAATTTAGGTAAAGAGTGGTGACTTTAAAAAAGCTTATAAATATGTTTACGTCACAAGTTTACAGACAAAGGATGTCTATTTTAGTTCTTCCAATGAAAATAGTCCCATAAGAAGCTAAAAGAGAATCTGTTATGTCTGTGAATCTGCAATAGTGGTGTTCTGTTCCTGAATGAATCAGTGTTTTTGAGGGAATCAGTTACGTGAATGACTGAATCACTCATAATGATGTCACTGATTTTGTTCCTGGTTGAGTGAATGATTCAGTGACTCACATATTATGACCGTCACTGGTTTTGTTTCTGAATGAATCAGTGTTTTTGAACGAATAATTTGAGCAAATGGTTGATTAATCACTCACTCAGTCTCTTCTCACCACCTCCAGGTGATGTATGATTTAACCTTTAAGAAAGAGCCACTCATCTTCATTGCTAATGGGAACATGCAAACACGGACAAACTGAGCGATTAAAACAGTGAAACGTCATCAGTCAAATTCTAGGACCTGAATTAACCGCTGTAAAAGATAGTTTTGATTAGTTTAATTTCTAAATTTCTGGTCACCACAAAATTGTCATACTTCCATCGTGCAATTTCAGTTTTGATGAGTTAACTATTATTCTTAATTTAGAATGTAGAAATAATGATGAATAAGTAGGTCTGTCAAAACTTGTGACTGGCAAATTAATTGAAGTCTTAAATATAAGTATCTATAAATAAATACAAGCTGTTTAATTGGCCACTAGGCATTCTATGGAAGGTTGTTTCATTTTTCATCTTATCCTCATTAAAACATTTCTTGGAACATGAAGATTTTAATTAGGAACTCCTCAGCCTCAGTGTTTCTCCTCCACAGGTACGCCGGCTGGTGTGAACTATAATGAGGTGAGGGAACGACTGCTCAGAGTAAAGGGTGTCAAAGCTGTGCACAACCTTCACATCTGGGCCTTGACAATGAACCAGGCTGTGCTCTCTGCTCATGTGGCTATAGGTAACACTTTTAACTCCATATGGAATCTTTTGGCATTTATTTGCATAACCTAAAGCAAAAACATATATCTGAAATATTCATCCTAGCCATGAGTTTATAACCGTCTGGTTCATTTTGAACTCTTTAGATGATACCGTAGAGCCACAGGCGGTGTTGAGAGAAATGACCCAGACCTGTTTCACCTCATACAGTTTCCATTCAGTAACCATTCAACTGGAGCATCAGGCGGACCAAAGGGCTGACTGTAGCCTCTGTCAAGACCCCACAAAGTGAAACAACCAGAGACTTTTATATCAAAGAATGGCCCTGGTCCAAAGGGACAAAAGATAATAATTTCACAAGTTTTATTTTCAAAATCAGGTCTTTTTGGATTGCAGACACCTCTGTTCTTGTGTGTTTTTTCACTAATTTGGATTTAAAGGGATGGTCACCCAAAAATGAAAATTCTGCCATTATTTTCTCACCTGTATGATTGCTCTTATTTTTTAAATTTACTCATGAAAGTTGTTCGGACCCCATTGTTCTTCTTTTGTGTTCTGTAAAAGAAAGTAAGTCATACAGGTTTGGAACGGCATGAAGGTGAGTTTAAATACCTGAATTTTTCATTTTGGGTGAACTATCCCTTTAAGAAGAATTTGTTGTGAATAGATCTGTCAGGAAAATAACTTGTTGAAATGTGGCAAATCTAATTCACTGAGCCAGGTAAGAAGGTACTTTAGCAATGAAAATAAATTTGAATAGTCATGCAATAACATTATTTGTTCAGTCGATTTACTTTTTTTCATTCATATGTTTATTTTTTGTAATCAGCAAACAGGACTACTGTACTGGTGCAATGTACTGTACTCTTTGAACCATCCCTTATTTAAATGGATAATTACCACAAATCAAAAGTACGTTCATCTTCTTGCTGATCTTAGGTTTGTTTATTTGTTTCTTTTCATTCTTTTTCGTTCTTATTTCTGTAACGCTGAGAGATCTTTTCATTTCTTTTATTACTACAGGACTGATCAGTAATTTTGTCCCATTTCCAATGTTATGTTTTACACTCCTAGAGCAAAGACTGAATATTCATATTATGGTAACACTTTACAATAAGATTCCATTAGTTACAAGAGTTACTAACAATAAGCAGTGCAGTTACAGTGTTCATTAATATTTGTTATAGCTAAAAATGAATATTTGTTATTTGTTAAAAAACACAACTGATCATTGTAAGCTCATGTTAACTTGGGTCTATTAAGTAGTAGGTTATTAACGGATAATACATTTTAATAATGTATTAGGAAATGTTGAAATTAACATTGAATGATTTTTATTGTTTATGTTAATGTAGTTATCTAAAAGGGAATTTATTGTAAAGTGTTACCCATATTCCTATATCGAGTAAAAATATATATTCAAAAGTGAATATTAAAATGGAAAAGTATGTTTGTATTTGTTGGTAGTGTACAGTTTGATGTATTTGCCTTACAGAAGCATCTTTGGCATGTTTTTATCACTCATAATTAAACTGATGAATGTACAACGTTACAACTTTGTCTACTGTCAAAAAACTTTTGTGTTTTGTGTCACTTACCTGGTGATCTTCGTTTATACTCTTAAATTGATGGATGAGATATTCCATGTTTAAGGATCTTCCAAACAAACTCTCTTATTCTTCCATTAGATACTTTTACATATAATAAACAGAGAATTTAAATCAAATCTAGAACAGGGTTCTACACAAATGTTGTTTTCCATCTCGTAATTCCCTTGTTGGATGTATTATTCAAAGGAATGCCCATCAAAAGAACAAGCAGCTTAATTTGCGCCATTGCTATCTCTCGCTCTCTTGTTTTCATTCTCTTTTAAGTGAAATACTGTATCTCATTGTACCTCCTGCTCATCCATGGTCTAATCCTCTTATAGTCCACTGGATGAGGATAGAAAATCAAGCCATGCTAATAATCAAAATATAGAGAGAAAAGCCCTTTTGAAGTGGGAGTCCCTGTGTGGCTTTACACACTGTGAATAAGAAGAGTAATCAGCAAACTGTTGTGTAAGTGCATGTTCTCTAGTGAGAGGAACAAGATCACTCCGGTTTACAATGAAAGACCTACGTCTCTGAAAGCCACACAGACCCCAAATTACCTTAAATTATATGGAATCATCTTCTTTGATATTGAAAAAGGATATGTAGGATTATTAGGCATATAAATAGACACAAGCAAAAGAGCATGTCTACAAAACAGACTTGAACTCAAGTGAAATCATTGTTATTGATCACAGGGAGTCTGAAGTTCTCATTGATTCGTTTTCAGTTGTTGTTTAAAATCACACAAATTGATTCAGTATGAAGATCTATCTTTGTTTTTCTGTCATGAACCAATGATTTGAGATCATTATGTAACTTTAATCTTTTAATTTCCAATGATGCATTGACAGTTTCTTCAGATGTAAACAGACACATACAGTTTCACAGTTTTATTTAATCCAAATCATATTACAGGACTGTAGATAGCAGATGACCATTTTTAAGAAGCACTAGGATTTTTAAATGTGGCATACATAATAAAATAAAACAAAAATGCAAAACTATATGTAAAATATTAGTGAACGCTAGATGGCGCACTGCACCTTCAGCTAAAAAGCGTACTCGCATTTCCACTATACATTTAGTAACAATATATCCCATATTAGCCTGTAGAATATAGATATTTGTATTGAAAACAAAATTCAAGTACAATATTTGTTTAAACAAACATACTGTTTCCATCAAAAATTGTTCTTTGCTAAGCACTGAGCCACACACTTTACATATGTGAGACGCGGTGACTTCTCGTGAAATCTCGCGAGGGCTGACTCAGACGAGAACACAGCACGGAAAACATGACGTCTTGTCAACAGCACTAACAAGGTATTTATTTAAACGCTGTTAATGTTTACATATATTTAGACGAAAAACATTTTCTGTGTTTCTGTTACATACATGTTATGGCTGATAGTTGCTGTTTGTCCAGCTTCGTTAGACATTCAAGCTTTGATAATAGTAGCTCAATGTAGAGCTAAATAATAGATTTTGTTGTATCTAAATGTTTATTCTGTTACGACTATTATTATGTGTTTTCATTTGCTTTTGTATGTTATTGTTTTTTTATTTATTGTTTATAATTTGACTATATAATGCTAAAATGTGATGTTTGGTTTATGTTTATATGTTTTAGGTGTATGGTTCAGTTAACATGCCAATACTCTCTCTCTCTCTTATACAGTCATGAACATATATTGTTAACAGACATGCCATAGGGTCCCACCAAATAGCCACCCAGCCATCAGTGCCCACATCCCACCGTCCCCATGACAACCCCTCCTCTGGCCCAGTTCCCTGGGCAACAGGCTCAGGCAGCTCGGGATGTGAACACAGCCTCGCTCTGTCGGATCGGACAGGAGACGGTGCAGGACATCGTCTTACGAACCATGGAGATCTTTCAGCTGCTGAGAAACATGCAGGTAAATTCATCCCCTCAAAAGCATCCATCCACAGATGAAAACTTACTCTGCTGACTCTCTTTCTCCCTGTCTTCTCACTCAGCTGCCGAATGGAGTAAGTGCATGTTCTCTAGTGAGAGGAACAAGATCACTCCGGTTTACAATGAAAGACCTACGTCTCTGAAAGCCACACAGACCCCAAATTACCTTAAATTATATGGAATCATCTTCTTTGATATTGAAAAAGGATATGTAGGATTATTAGGCATATAAATAGACACAAGCAAAAGAGCATGTCTACAAAACAGACTTGAACTCAAGTGAAATCATTGTTATTGATCACAGGGAGTCTGAAGTTCTCATTGATTCGTTTTCAGTTGTTGTTTAAAATCACACAAATTGATTCAGTATGAAGATCTATCTTTGTTTTTCTGTCATGAACCAATGATTTGAGATCATTATGTAACTTTAATCTTTTAATTTCCAATGATGCATTGACAGTTTCTTCAGATGTAAACAGACACATACAGTTTCACAGTTTTATTTAATCCAAATCATATTACAGGACTGTAGATAGCAGATGACCATTTTTAAGAAGCACTAGGATTTTTAAATGTGGCATACATAATAAAATAAAACAAAAATGCAAAACTATATGTAAAATATTAGTGAACGCTAGATGGCGCACTGCACCTTCAGCTAAAAAGCGTACTCGCATTTCCACTATACATTTAGTAACAATATATCCCATATTAGCCTGTAGAATATAGATATTTGTATTGAAAACAAAATTCAAGTACAATATTTGTTTAAACAAACATACTGTTTCCATCAAAAATTGTTCTTTGCTAAGCACTGAGCCACACACTTTACATATGTGAGACGCGGTGACTTCTCGTGAAATCTCGCGAGGGCTGACTCAGACGAGAACACAGCACGGAAAACATGACGTCTTGTCAACAGCACTAACAAGGTATTTATTTAAACGCTGTTAATGTTTACATATATTTAGACGAAAAACATTTTCTGTGTTTCTGTTACATACATGTTATGGCTGATAGTTGCTGTTTGTCCAGCTTCGTTAGACATTCAAGCTTTGATAATAGTAGCTCAATGTAGAGCTAAATAATAGATTTTGTTGTATCTAAATGTTTATTCTGTTACGACTATTATTATGTGTTTTCATTTGCTTTTGTATGTTATTGTTTTTTTATTTATTGTTTATAATTTGACTATATAATGCTAAAATGTGATGTTTGGTTTATGTTTATATGTTTTAGGTGTATGGTTCAGTTAACATGCCAATACTCTCTCTCTCTCTTATACAGTCATGAACATATATTGTTAACAGACATGCCATAGGGTCCCACCAAATAGCCACCCAGCCATCAGTGCCCACATCCCACCGTCCCCATGACAACCCCTCCTCTGGCCCAGTTCCCTGGGCAACAGGCTCAGGCAGCTCGGGATGTGAACACAGCCTCGCTCTGTCGGATCGGACAGGAGACGGTGCAGGACATCGTCTTACGAACCATGGAGATCTTTCAGCTGCTGAGAAACATGCAGGTAAATTCATCCCCTCAAAAGCATCCATCCACAGATGAAAACTTACTCTGCTGACTCTCTTTCTCCCTGTCTTCTCACTCAGCTGCCGAATGGAGTCACCTATCATCCTAACACTCATCAGGACCGGTTGGGGAAACTGCAGGAGCACTTGCGGATGCTCTCCGTTCTTTTCCGCAAGCTCCGTCTCGTCTATGACAAATGCAATGAAAATTGTGCTGGCCTGGACCCCATCCCTCCTGAGGTGAGATTATGCTATCTATATCACAGTCCAGTCTAGTTTAAACGAAACAGACTTACATTTAACTTTTTTTATGTTATTAAGTAATTCGATTCTGAATATGGAACCTATCTTTTTAATTTAAAAATCAAGATATTTACTTTACTCAAGCTGGTGTGTTGAGTTGTATAAGCCAGTCATTCATGCAGTCTCTTTTCTTTTATCAAAGAGAGCAGTGAAATAAAGTCATTTAGATCTGCAGTTATTTTATTTATTATGTTTATATTCCCCCCCCTCTACAACTTTTTGTTTCCTTTGAAGAACCAGGTAGTACCAATATATCCCATGTAAGCTCACAGAATGCAGTTATTTATATTGAAAACAAAATTCAAGTAAAATATTTGTTTAAACAATCCTACTGTTTCCACCTAAAAACTTTCTTTGCTAAGCACTGAGCCACACACTTTGCATATGTGGTACACAGGAACTTCTCGTGAAATCTCACAAATCTCGCAAAATCTCGCTCCATCTCGATAACTTTTTTTTTCTTTGAAGAACCAGGTTTACCATTGTCTTGAAAAACCTGGATATATATGTCGTGGCTTCATTTTAAAAGTCATTCCTAGACCCGGTCATGTAAATAAAATCGTAAAACTACATGAGCATTAAACATACATTTTTTTAAAGTTAAAAATAATGTATATTAAGTAGAAAATGTGTGTAAAATATTTCTAAAAATCCTTGTCTTTATTTCTTAACAAGTCACAAACAACTGGAAAAGTCATCATGGGGCCTTTAAATATTGTTTTGGACAATGGGGGGTCTTTGAATCAAAAAGGTTGATAAACACTGGCCTATATAGAATAAAACAGCTTTTTCTAGGCCACTGACATGATTGAAGCGTCTCGTATGTGTGTGCATCTTTTTTAAACAAATTTCTCAAAAGTATTAGCCTAATTATATTACAAGTGGTTGATAACTTAAAAGTGTAGTTTGAGTGAATATTTAAGAGTGTGTTCATTTTATCTCGTACTTGAGGGAATTCTGTCCATCCATAACATATACTCACCTGCGAATGTTTTAATTACTGCACCTTGTGAGTGCTAGCTTTCAATTTCCAGCAGAGGAAAGATCCTTGAATCACATTGTCAGCTTGGCTTCCTATTAGCATTGAAGTGATCTAGTGATTGAGTCCAACTGAGATTCCCACTGACTCAGTTTGGTCACCCTAAGAGCTCATTGAAGTAATGTCTGGACTTGCAAAGTACAAGCTCTACAAGAGCTTGAATGTTTTTCAGATCTTCTGAAGCACTGCTGTTATGACTTCTGGAAACATCTGGAATAAAATATAATGTTCAAATCGAGAAGAAAGGATATATATCCTCTAATTTTGCCTTGAGTCATGAATCACAGGTACATATGAAACATGAAGTCTTGCTGTGATTTAGACATAATTTGGCCCTCAGGAATTAAGACTCAAATTTTTATGAGAGCAAATTAAGCCCTTTAGAGTTGGATCGAATGCACAGCTGGTCTGTTGAGTCATTTAAGCATCATTCGTGCAATCATTTTTCTTTTATTGAAAAGAGCGGTGGAATAAAGTCATTAGATCTGCAGTTGCTTTAACTGGAGGGTATGAACAACAGCCTTGAGAGTTGGAAATTCAGGTTCTTTCTCCTCATTAACAGAAGTGCTTCTGTGCTAACAGGATATTTATTATGGCTCAGCCTGGTCTTTTTGGATTTCAGGTGTTCTCTTTAGCTCCTGTTGCGCTTTCTCTCCAAACAGGAAGTGCTATAATGGAGCCAGTGGCATTACCTCATCACCTTGCTAATTAGCTGCGGCGCTCTGTAATGAACAGCTGGTGAAGTCCCTCATGTCAGCATTTTCCAACCCAGGCAATCACCGGCTCCCAACGGTGGAATTTCCTGCACAACGCAAACGAAATAGCCATGTCATTTCATTTACCACCTCACTTTTTCCATCCACTTCAATGTAATCAACCCGAGTGAACCTCACTGAATCATTGTTTTCAGGCAGCTGGCAGAGCACATCCATCTTTTAGTGTCTGGACTTTGAGTAATGTGTTGTCCGCGTTATATTAACTAGCTGGCTCTTTCTTGCTCCACTTGTTGCCGACAGGTGGGTACTTCCTTTGAAACTCAATGTGAGTTTGGTTCAGAAATTCTATTGGTTCTTGTTCTTTTCTAAAAATTCGGACTTCGGACCTAAAGTGTGCAAAGCTAATTAAATCAGTCCTCGAGCTACGGCTTGTGCCTTTTCTCTCTCTGCTGGGCCGGTCACCCGCCTGTGGTTTGATGCATTCACTTCCTTGACGAACCTGCCAGGGGCTTTTCTCTCTCCCTCCTTTGCATTTCATATGATCAGATTTTTCCTTCTTGCTTTTCTGCTGGCATGTGACAGCCTAAAGCTTGTAAGGTCTGTTCTGTAAACCGCAGACCCATGAAATATGAGTGATTCAGAATGTGGGACTTGATTTTCCTGTTGCTGCTGAAATTATAGATCATTTAAGCTGTTCATTGGTTACCTTTGCACTGCTGTTTTTGTGTTAAAGTTTGACGAAAAGAAATAACAAGGGAAAAGGGCAGACTTACACTACTGTTCAAAAGTTTGGGATCAGTTATATATTTTTTAAAGAAATTAATACTTCTCAGCAAGGAGGTGTTAAATTGATCAAGTGACAGTAAAGATTTTTATATTGTTACAAAGGATTTTTTTTTCAAAAGATTTTTTGAAAGAATTTTGAGGAAAAAATGTATCAGGCTTTCCATAAAAATATTATGCTGCATTAATAATAATAATAATAATAATAATTAATAATTATTATATATAATAATAATAATAATAATAATAATAATAATCTTGAGCACCAAATCAGTAATGGAGTAATGGCTGCTGAAAATTCAGCTTTGCCATCATAGGAATAAAATACATTTGAAAATATGATTGAAGGATCTAAGGATTTTTTGTAGCAACCCTCTTCAAGAGAGCAACCATACATTTGTGTATGAAATAATAATTATTTTATATCATAATAATATTTCACAGTATTACAGCTTTACTGTATTTTTTATCAAATAAATGCAGCCTTGGTAAGCATAAGAGACTTTCAAAAACATTGAAAAATCTTACAGACCCCAAACTTATTGGTAGTGTAGATCTTTAGATTTATAAAATATATTAACTTGTAATGGGGTTGTTGATGCATTACATGTTTTATCACGGTTTTGAAATGTATATTAATAAGGGAATTTGTATATTTTAGGTAATATAACTACATTTGACATTTTACCTTTGACCTTTTAACCTCCACTAATTCTGTTTAAATGGTCTTAAAAGTCCAAATGTTCCTCAGTATATTCCTCATAAGCCTCATAATATGAGCTGCATGCATAATAAATGAATTGGTGAAATGCTATAAAATAGTTTGAAAAGAAGTATAGCATGTCACCACAGGACATGTCAACAAGTATTTCTTGTCAATATCAACTTCCTAAAAGTATTTCTTGTCAGCTATTCATGTGCTATTGTCCTCCAGTTTATTTTTCATTGTAATGATATGTTGTCACACTAAAAACTCATTAATAGTCAGTTACACAATAACAATAAAAGTCTTGAAAAAAGTTTTTCCAGTCGTTTCCAATTGAAGTTGGCACGATAGGACTAGGTGTTATATTACTTAAGTAGTTCTTGAACTCAAAGTAATAATAATAATTAATAATTAGTATATATAATAATAATAATAATAATAATAATAATAATAATAATAATAATAATAATAATAATAATAATAATAATAATAATAATAATCTTGAGCACCAAATCAGTAATGGAGTAATGGCTGCTGAAAATTCAGCTTTGCCATCATAGGAATAAAATACATTTGAAAATATGATTGAAGGATCTAAGGATTTTTTGTAGCAACCCTCTTCAAGAGAGCAACCATACATTTGTGTATGAAATAATAATTATTTTATATCATAATAATATTTCACAGTATTACAGCTTTACTGTATTTTTTATCAAATAAATGCAGCCTTGGTAAGCATAAGAGACTTTCAAAAACATTGAAAAATCTTACAGACCCCAAACTTATTGGTAGTGTAGATCTTTAGATTTATAAAATATATTAACTTGTAATGGGGTTGTTGATGCATTACATGTTTTATCACGGTTTTGAAATGTATATTAATAAGGGAATTTGTATATTTTAGGTAATATAACTACATTTGACATTTTACCTTTGACCTTTTAACCTCCACTAATTCTGTTTAAATGGTCTTAAAAGTCCAAATGTTCCTCAGTATATTCCTCATAAGCCTCATAATATGAGCTGCATGCATAATAAATGAATTGGTGAAATGCTATAAAATAGTTTGAAAAGAAGTATAGCATGTCACCACAGGACATGTCAACAAGTATTTCTTGTCAATATCAACTTCCTAAAAGTATTTCTTGTCAGCTATTCATGTGCTATTGTCCTCCAGTTTATTTTTCATTGTAATGATATGTTGTCACACTAAAAACTCATTAATAGTCAGTTACACAATAACAATAAAAGTCTTGAAAAAAGTTTTTCCAGTCGTTTCCAATTGAAGTTGGCACGATAGGACTAGGTGTTATATTACTTAAGTAGTTCTTGAACTCAAAGTTCTCGGATGTTTACAGAATTAAAGAATATACTAGAGTATCTGAACTTTATTAATAATAATAATAACATTTAAATGCAGCTATTTTTAATGAGTGAGTTAGAATTTGTTTTTATGCCCGTTATGAGAAAACCACTGTCTATGCAGAAATGAGGGCATTTTTCTTCACTTGCATGCACTGATTGCTCATCCAGAACACCAGCAGGTGTCACTGTGATGTTAAAGCGAGGAGATCATGATCCGGTGCCAGCAGAGCTGTGAGACCGCTGTCTGTTTGGCAAGGTCACAGAATGATAGAACCTCACGAAAAGAATGAGACACTTTAACAGAAAGCACATGTGGATAGAACTTAAACCATTGTTCTGCGGTAAATTGAGGGAAACAAAGCCGTACCAAAGGTGAATGAGATTTATTTGATGGTGGATCTGACGGTCTGCTTTTACTGTAACCCTGTCCAAGGCTGTTGAGAGGGCTCAGACAATTTGTGAAGTTGAATTTGAAAGCCAAAGGGCAGTGCCTGTTGAGTGATTTATTTAGGCAAAATAACAGATGGCTGTTATGTTACAAAATTTAGGACCTAAGACCTAAGATCTGATTTCTCTGTTTAAGGCTTTTGAATTATGCAATAATCCATTACTGGGGCTTCACCCGGTTGTTTAACTTTACAATCTCATATCTTAAGCTCTTGTGTTGTTTAGACAATAGATCACAACAGTAAATGTTTGCATGAAATTGGATTCAAACCATGGTAGTTTTTGTGCTCGGATGCTTTTTGTGATTATTTTTCAGGCTTTCACATATAGCTTTGGATAATGGCCCAGCTTAACCCTAGTTCAGGGCGCTCATTTTTAAACTGCCTAGAGATAAACCCACTATCAAAATTGATGTTTCTGTTCACAAATACTACCATATCTTTTTCATTCATTTTTAATCCAAGATGTCAGGAAGGCATCAGATTACTTGTGGCAAGTAAATAATCAAATAAATACCTGAGTCTTGTGTAGTGACCCTGATTTATACAGGTGAAATTTGAAAGGTACCTCATTCATCTACAGTTGAGCATTAAAAATAAATAAATCATTGCTGTACCTTTGTAGCCATGACTTGTGGTTTGTGGTAGCTCAGTGATTGAATATCTATGTTTGTAATCTAAAGGTTTGCAAGTTTAAACCTCACAAGCGGGGCAATTCGTGTACTGTCATCATTGTGCCCTTGAGCAGGGCACTTAAACCGAGGTTTTTCCAGTGAGACTGGCCTTGTAATAATAGGATTGCAAGACTCTTTGGATAGAAAAAGTGATTTAAAAAATCATTAACTGATTCAAAATTTGTTAGAAGATGATCAGGAATTTTATTTTTCTTTCTTTAATTTTTTTTTGTATGCAGTTTTGTATATTTTAGTTCCCTACGGTTAAATGAGTGGAATTTTTGACTTAAATGCACTCACCGGCCACTTTATGATTATTAGGTACACCTTGCTAGTACCAGGTTGGACCCCTTTTTGTCTTCAAAACTTTCATCAGACCAGGCAAGCTTTTATCCAATCTTTTTCTGTTGGCCAATTTTGGTGAGCCTCAGTTTCCTGTTCTTAGCTGACAGGAGTGGCACCCAGTGTGGTCTTCTGCCACTTTAGCCCATCTGCTTCAAGGTTTGACGTGCATTCAGAGATGCTCTTCTGTAAACCTTGGTTATAATGAGTGGTTATTTGAGTTACTGTTGACTTTCTATGAACTCGAACCAGTCTGGTCATTCTCCACTCCTCTAAGTTGCTGGCATGCAATTGGCTGATTAGATATTTGTGTTAACGAGCAGTTGAACAGGTGTACCTTATAACGTGGACGGTGAGTGTATATCACTGTGTTACAGTGGATAGCTATACATGTGAATTTGTGGCTGCCGTAAAGCAGTCCGCCCCTTTTTGCAGAATTTCATATCTGCTCACCAAACTTACATACTCTCAGAACAGACGTTTGGGGAGCAGTGTGAGAAAGAAACAGAAGCCATTCTCCTTATTAGAAATCAGTGTACCATCAGAAACTGATATTTCAAGGTAAAAAAAGAAAAAGTGCAGTTGCTTTAAATGTGCCGTAGGAGATTATAACTTATGCATCTGAATCAAACTATTCCATCTCTTCAGTCACTGCCTTTCTAATTGGCTAAGTTTTTTGATTTGCAAAAAGGGTGGGCAAATCCCCTGACTCTTTTTTATTGTTGTTCACAGAATAGGGTCAGGGTTTTGGCTGGATAGCCTGCTGGTAGATGGCCGTAACTACACCATCTAAACCAAAAAGCATCTTTCACTATTGACTGCTTCTTTAAAATATCTGTGCATTTAATGACAATTAACAAACATCATTTAGTAGATGTTTAACCAGAGCCTGATTGTTTTTTGAAGTGTGAAATAGGCTTTATATTTTCCCTGGCTGCTGCTTTTGACGTCACACCTCAGGATAGTTGCTAGTGAAGGGATTGGAACTGAGCGTGTGTTCCTGTGGTGCTATCAGTGGCAAACACAAAAATGAGTGCATAACAGTGAAGTAATCAAAAAGTCACTATGTGGTAATTTTATTCTGTCTTTCTTTTTCAGCAACTTATCCCGTATGTAGAGGATGAGAGTTCTAAACTGGATGACCGAATGGCCAATCAAATGCGTGCAACCAGCGAAGAGAGAAGAGAAGTACTGGAAGTAAATAAGGTTAGAACCTTATTTTTTGGACATTTTATATTTGACAGATGCTTTTATCCAAAGCAACTTAACGTTGTGTTTAAGGTATACATTTATGAGGACATGCATTCTCTGTGAATCAGACCCCATTGACACAGGAACACTCCTACATCAAATGTTAAAATAATACATTTTAAACAAAATACAAAATTATTGGCAGTATATATACATTGCAACTACACATATAACTACATATACACATTAATACTTGTATTCAGCAAGGATGCATCAAGTTGATCAAAAGTGACAGTAAAGACTTTTACATTATTACAAAACATTCTTTCAAATAAATGTTGTTCTGTTGAACTTTCTATTCATCGAAAAACATTACAAAAATTTTACCGACCCTAAACTGTAGTGTACTGCACAGTATATAAACTCAAAACAGGCCACTTCACTGCCTGCAGAGATCTGTTTACAGTGTCAAGCAATGAGATGTCTGCCATATTCACTTGCATAATGAAGCCATAGTAAAAAACAACAACTGATGACTCTCTACCAAGAATTTCATGACTTTCTTGCAGTAAAAGCAAAATGATCAGATTTTTTTCTGAGCTCCTCTCTGCCATTGAGTCTGCCTTATTTAAAAACTGCAGCATGCTCATGAAAGGCAGTTGGTGTGGAAATGCTAATGCGACAAGGGCCCTGGAGCTTTTTGCTGGCCAAATAGCTGGCTGCAAATAACACGCTGGATGAGGTGACCATGTTGGGGGAATGAAGGATGTCAGACTCAGGGGAGGTCAAGGTTGCGTCAGAATGTGGAGAGCAGATGTGTTACAGCTCTCCGTCATCTGCCTGTGCAGCATTTGTGTGTTCAAGGATCTTTAATGTTGGCTAATAGTCACATGACATGCAAGTAAACAAATAAAATGTTTAATGTTTTTTTTAGGAATTGTTTATTTTGATTGTTTTTGTTTTGAAATAGTTTATTTCAGCTTTTCATCAACTCCAGTTTGGGAAAGCCTGGATCAATGGATGAATTGATGGTCTATCTATCTATCTATCTATCTATCTAAATCTTAATCTATCTATAAAAATGTTATGCATATGCACAGGATCTATAGAAAGATGAGGTATGAAGGATGATGGAAGGACAGATAGACGGATGAATGCAGAGAATGTTATAGTAATGAATGGAGTCATGGATGAACCGGAAGATAGACATCAGCTTGAACGAACAAATGGATGTATGCATGAAAGTAATGAGGCCATGCATGATTGAAAATTAGCACTCAGGTCAGTTTGTTGAAACATAATGGAGAGCGTCTGTCTGACTCATCCCATTGTAGGCTAGGTTGCGCATTTTAATAGAGTCATGCCATTGTCCTGTTGATTAAGTGCCGTCGTTTTCCGTGCCAATGGAGCTCAGGCTTGATTTAGTGAATCTTTCATCACTGTTGGAGCTCCAACAAGTTGGTGAAGTGGTGGAGAGATGTATAGCACGAGTATGGTAATGCCCCGCTGCTTTATGGGACGTCCCGTCACTGAATGATCACCCTGCTCTCGTTATCTGTCGACTGGGGTAATTGGTGTTTGTCAGGGCCCCAGCTGAATACTGCTCCTGCAATCTAAAGCGGCCTTCATCACAATGACCGATCTGTCTTCACACATCTTGTATGTGTTCTGCAGAGTTTTATTGTACCTTTCATTAGTGGCGTAACAGAACAGTTTTGGCTTTTTTTCCTAACGCCAACATCTCTTGAGGTGTAATCGTATTTTAGTCGCACAGAAATTTTGGTGCAATTTAGAGTGGAAAGAGAGTGCAAAAAAAGCCATCAATGTAAACAAATGCAGGTCCGAAATATTCATCATCTGACTCAAGAGGATAATTTACTTCAAGCCTGTCATCCCTCCCCTCTTCTTGACTCTCTAACTGCTTTGGTGTGAGAGTCCCTGGGGCCCCTTAGGGCCCCACAGATGTGTGAGGCCATCCAAAGGTCCACTGTAGTCGAGGCACTGTCAACTCATCTGGGCAGGCGCTTTGATTGAACACTGCTCTAACTGTTAATAAATTCCTGTCACAGTCCATTAAAAAGGCCTTGGAGAGATGGCTGCTCTCATTTATTCTCCACCACTCTCTTTTTTTCCTCCCTCACTTTTGCACTCTTTCTTCCTCACTTGTCCCCCTTTTCAATGTTTTTTTTAAATACCCTCTTAATTACCCCGTCTGTCCTCTTTATTCAAATGAGAAAGTGAGAAATGTGAGAGGAGAATGTTTGTAATTTCAAATAGGCCTCTCAGAAGGCAGATACCGTGAGCGTAATCAACAACGGCAGAGGCTGCGGCGGAGGCTGCGGCACGGGCGTTTACCGTTATCTCTGGAGCAGGGCTGGGGCTGAGGGGCTGTGGTGGAGCTGTGCTCTGATAAACAAACACGTCGGAACCATAATGAGGCGGTTCAGAGAAGACCGTCCTCCCCGTACACACACACACACACACACACACACACACACACACACACACACACACATGCTCGCAGGAGGCACTCAATTCTCCACATGATTAGTCAGTTCATATGTCATCCATTAGAACAGGTTTACCGGCTAGAGGCCCTTTAATTGGTGCACATGGGGTCAGGGAGGAAGGCCCAGCATGCTTGGGGCATGGAAAAAAGGGACACGCCGAAAATAGAAAACAGTTTGCAGTGCTTCTTTGTGCTTCAGGTTAAGCAATTGCTGTTTGTTTTCCTATTATTACTTTGTACTAGTATACGAATAATTTGTTTTTTGATTGTTAATTAAGATTGTTAATGTAACATTTAAACAACAAATTAAAGCCACTCGAGGTCTGGAAGGTCTAACAGTCTAATGTTGGTTTAAACCCAAACAACAGAAAAAGGAAAAGAGGATTATGGAGCTTCTTAAAGAGACAGTTCACTCAAAAAGGAACATTTTGACATCCTTAACTCACCCTCATTTTGTCTTCAAGATGTCTTCTGAAGCTATACGATAGCTTTGTGTGAAAAACAGGCCCATATTTATTTAGAAATTTGGAGCTCATTCTCAGTTACTAAAATATCTTTGCATTATCATTGATCGGATTATACAGATTAACCCTCCATAAATCAGTGCTCAAATATGAACTGACACTGCTCTGATTTGTCTTGTATTTGTACTTTTCTTGGCCTACTACCCATGAGGGAATGTGATTCAGTTTCAAAACGAACCCTTTTTGTCTCCTCAGCCAAATCCAGAGTTTTCCCTTTTCTCCCATAAGAGCAGAGGCTAAAATGACATCTTTCTCACTTTAGGCTTTAAAATGGAATTACTGCTACACTTTCCCTGAAAGATCTCTATTGCTCATTTCTCCTTTATGCTGCCTGGGAAGCGCTCATTGGAGCCAGATGCAGTAAGCCCCTGACAGTCTGAGAAGAGATGAAAGAGCCTGCTGTAAAAAAGGGATGCAGGGACATGCCTGATTGGGAATCGCACAATCCTTTCTTTAAAGAAAGCTTTCTCTTGTTTTAACAATGCCTTTAGGACCATTGTGTGTTTTTGCATAAAGAAAATGAAGCATATTTTTAGGAGCATTAACAATTTTCTGCATTGTAGCACTAGTCGCAATCTCCCAAATGCAGAATAATCTCATTCTCATTACTTTAATACAGTAATAAAAACGATCCTCTCTGGACTCTGGAAAGGTGATATGCTTAATTATTCATGAAAATATCAATATTCATCAATATTCAAATAATGTAGTAGTTAATATGTTTTCTTTATGCAAACCAAAACAAAAAACAAACAAACAACATGTCTTGTTTTCAAGATGCATTGTGCATATTTTTATAATCTTTGTGAAGGGACATGCCTTATTTAAGTCTGAAATTCAGTACTGCCTTATTTAAGGATTACAAACTGATAACATGAAAACACTTCAGCTCGCATTAACGTTTGACATACTGTGGTTTCTCTAATACATTCCATTGCATCAATCATTCCCCAAGTGGGTGCCATCTTTCTTTCATCCCTCTCGTCCTTCACCTCTGATCTATGGCGATCTCCTCCCTCCCCCGGCATCTCGGTCTCATCACATTGGGTTGGGGCTTTAGTTCCTCTCTGTTTCGTTTCTCCATCAATCCTTTATACTCCCACTTGTCCCAGTCGCAGCGCTCACACACAGCACACAGTTTAGCTCAAAACCGAAACGTTCCTTTGAAGATCTGATGAACTTTTCAACCTGAACATTGTGTGTTTAATTGAGTTTAGGTTCTTGTTTATGAATTGCTCTAGTGGCACAAAAATAATGAGACGTTTGAGAGAGGAACGGAGATCATTTGCAAATAATTTGCAACTAGATCGGTTTATGTTAATACAGTAGACAGCCTACGTACGTATCTGTGTTTATAGTCGCAGATGGAGTGGGCAGGGAATGGTCATGAAGGGTTGATACAAGCACTGTAAACGAAGTAACAATAAACAGCAAAATCAATACTGCAGGCTGACAGCGGTCTGGTGTTGCAAGATTGAAAAATGTTGGGGAGCAGAGCAGTGATCAATGGAGACAACCTTCAATACTTTGACATTTCACAAACAGTCTCTCTTTACTGCTGCTTGTTCTCCTAAGTGGATGTAGGAAAAGAGGTTTACAGTACATGTTGGTTCATTTGTGGTGCACGGTAAAGTAAGTATCATTATTCATATTTATATATGATTTTTCTTATATATAAATATAAATATATATTACATATATTTCTTAAATGCATACATATATGTGTGTGTATTGATGTATACATATAAATAGCACACACACACACACACATATATTATGTAAACAAACTTTTAAATTAATTAGAATTGTTACTATTTATTTTATGCTTAAATACTTAAAAACTTAAATACTATTATTTACTATTATGCTTACTTTGTATTATTAATACTATAATTAGTTTATTACTATTATTATGTACAACTTTGTGGTCTCTGGAATCTAAGTGCATTTAACCTCAACAGAATTTGAATGTTAAAGATTTTTATTGGTTGTGCCATGTATAATACGGCACAGTGTTCATTCTGTTATAGGTGAGGCTTGAAATGCAACACTCACTTTTATACAATATGTAACAGGGGGTCTTTGCTCTGTACACCAAGGGGTCCATGGTGCCTTTGGAAAGTGATGAAGACCTTTGTACAAGCATCATGTTCTGTAGGCGACTTTTTTCAGAAAATGTAAACATCTAGTTGTATTTTTAGCTGTCTTTCAAAGACTTTGGTATCTTTTCTGCTTGAATTGTAAACATGTCTAAAGGAATTTTGTTGAAGGGCAGTTGAAGTGTTTTTTTTTTTTTTTGGTAGATTTCTGTCACTCATCATTTACCGCATTCTTGCCATCAGCAGTCTTCTCATGTAACACACAGAGGGGCCATCTGGCTTCAGCTTTGATCAGAATAAACAGCTGATGAAGCTAGTTCAATTTTTGGATGTTCAGCAGCGGCATTAATGCCAAAAGAACACACTGTCCACATCATTTACTCTACAAGATAATGCACTAATTGTCTAATGCACAGAAAAGACATCTGTTTAGGGAAATGTACCTACTTCATTCATTCATTCATTTAATTTAATTTATTAAAAAAAAAAAAATTATACACACACACACACGTATGTATGTATGTATGTATGTATGTATATATATATATATATATATATATACTGTATATATAGGTGACACTTAACAATAACAATAACTTCATGTTATTGTACTTAACTAATGTTAACAAATAAAAACTTCTTGTCAAACCTTAAATAGGGCAGTCATGGCCTAATGGTTAGAGACCCAAAGTTTGCGGTTCGAGTCTTGGTACCGGCAGGGATTGTAGGAGGGGGGAGTGAATGACCAATGCTCTCTTCCATCTTCAATAGCACGACTGAGGTGAGACCCTTGAGCAAGGCACTGAACCCCCAACCGCTCCCCAGGCGCCGCAGCAAAAAATGGCTGCCCAGTGCTCCGGGTGTGTGTTCACGGTGTGTGTGTGTGTGTGTGTTCACTACTCATTGCTGTGTGTGCGCACTTGGATGGGTTAAATGCAGAGCACAAATTTCGAGTATGGTACACTTGGCTAGTATGGCTACACATTACATCACTTTTTAAAAAGTGTTACTATTATATTTATTTACTTTTAAAAAATTTTGATGAAAAAGAACAGCCTTGACATTTTCATAATTACTAATAATTTTATGCTTCACATGGAAAAAGATAATGTTTTTCCAGCGACATGAGGGTGAGCAAATGATGACATCATTTTCATTTTAAAGCAAGAGGTTTGTCCCGATTGGACTGACAACATTTTGAATTGTGATTTGGGCTTTAGGCTCTTCGGCTGGATATCAACACACCCATTAACGTAAACTACGCCAGAGCGCGTACACACCTCACGCACTGGATGCCGTGCGCGCGCCCAAAGACAGTTGGACATAGTGGTGTATTAGAGGTAAAAAATTATATAAATACTGTTCGGTTTCTGGCACAAACCGATCGTTTCGTGTCTTAGGACATCAATGTGTCGTCACGAGCCGCAGGGTTTAATTTGGATTTGTCTGTGCATGTTTTTTTTACTCTCATAGATTTTGTTACCATTGCCATGCATTATACGACTGATAGACTGCAACGGTGTTCTGCAATATGTGTTC
Organism: Sinocyclocheilus rhinocerous; assembly: GCF_001515625.1. Taxonomy (NCBI): domain Eukaryota; kingdom Metazoa; phylum Chordata; class Actinopteri; order Cypriniformes; family Cyprinidae; genus Sinocyclocheilus; species Sinocyclocheilus rhinocerous. The sequence continues at coordinate 711,740 of NW_015641038.1, read as the reverse complement.
TACTGAAGAAACAAAGTCACCTACATCTTGGATGCCCTGGGGGTAAGCAGATAAACATCAATTTTTCATTTTTGGGTGAACTATCCCTTTAAATACATGTATCACTAGCTATATCTCAATGTCCATTGTTAGGTACACCTGTGTAGTACAGATCAGCACACTGCTTTGCCTCCAGAGCTGTCTGAATTGTTTGTGGCAAGGATTCAGCAGACCATGCTGGAAAATTCCTCAGCGGTTCTAGCCAGGTTAACTTAATACAATCACACAGCCTCTGCCCATTTACAGGCTGCATGAACCTCTCATTTAAGTTCACCCCAAAGGTGCTCTATTGGATTGAGATCAGGGGACCGTGTGGTCATTGGAACAAGCTGAAGTCACAGGCTATTCCCACAATAGAACAAGGTGGAGATGATGAATGCTTTGTGACATGGTGCATTGTCCCAGTGGAAGTAGGCTATTCATTTCAAATGGGTAGACTGTGGCTATATAGGGATACAGATGGTCAGTAACAATGCCCATACACTACAGCATCTAAATAGAGCACTGTTTGTATTTAAGGGTTCCTGTACTAATACACCACCAGCAGCTTGTACCATTGACATGAGGTGGGATTGTATAAGCGCATTATTCTTCTGCTGTGGTCCAACACCATGAAGCTTCAGAGATGCTTTTCTGCACAGAACTGTTATAAAGAGTGTCAATTTGAATGACATTTTCCTCTAGACATTTCCTTTAACAAGGTGTTTTTGGCCAGAGAACCTCTCGCTGTTTCTAGCCTGCTGTGTCCAGTACAACACCAGCAATCATACCACAAAGTGGCTTGTATCACATTTATTCCCCTTTCAGTTTGGTCGAAAAACAGCTAAACATCTTGACTTTATCAGCTTGCTTTTTGTGTTGAATTGCTGTCACATGTTAAACAAGTAAATATAAAAAACTTGCTCGAGTATTAGGGGTGGAACGGTTCAACTTACTCACGGTTCGGTTTGTATAACGGTTTTAGAGTCACGGTTTCGGTACGGTTCGGTATGTGCTATGTTTAGGGAAAAACTATACTGTCAAATAGGAATAAAGAAAATAAGAATAATCTATCTAACTACAAGCAACAGCACAAATAAATACAATAGAGTAAAGATACAAATAAAATAAACAGTGATTTTCAGTTTTTTTTTTAGGTAGGTCTAACATTAGTTTTTAGGTACAGAAATTGAATAAAGTAATGCAATGTAAAACAGCACTGCATATTTGACTGTATAAATTAAAGATGACTGATACAGTACGTTCAGCCGGCTATGTCTGCTATGGGATACATACCAAGACGGGCATTTTGACATAATTTTTGTGTGAATTTGTCAATTTAAACACAATACTTCAGAGCGAGCTTAATATCTGCGCGCGTTCTGAGGCGCGGGTTTGTGCGCTTCGGATGAGCGCACGCACAAATCTTCTCACTGCCTCGCGTTCTCTGGCTCTTACATGTTTAAGGGCGTTTCTTCAACTAGGGGCACTTTTATCCTTGTGAAGTTGAATAAAAAAAACTTGTTCAAAAGTCACGTAACACAGTCTCATAAGTTTAAATAATTTGTCTAGTTTTAAGGTCTGTAAGAGGACAAACTTAGATTACAAGAGAAATTGTTAATATTTTACATTTTTTCCAACCTGCAATGAACAAATGTCATTTCCACCACATCTCAATATACAGCTGTTATTTAAAAATAGAATAACTTATGCCACTCAAGAATTGTCAAAGCTGATTATTGTAACTAGTTTTACCAGTTTTT
>NW_015641038.1:694945-709765 GCF_001515625.1 Sinocyclocheilus rhinocerous | reverse complement strand
AACACAGATATCAACGTGTGTCGCCTGTGCGCGCGCGCTATCAGCACCCGGGTGATGACGAAATAAATGACTGCTCATATTCCAGCATACAGCACTCGCATTGAACAAGAGTGAATGGTTTGTCGGACAAAATCTGAAACTTTGTCCACGTTTAAAAAATTTTTTTTTTTATTGCTGTTGTTGTAATGCACTGGGAAGCCAGAATGCGCATCCATCAACAGAAACATACATTAGCAGAACCCTGTTTGTTTTACGTGTTATTTATAGCAAACCATATTACAGATGCGTTGTCAGATTTTGATTGAACCGCGGTCCTAGCGCGTGCCGAACCGTGTGTGGAGAACCGGTTCGATTTTTTTCCGCGAACCGTTCCACCCCTACTGAGTATATAACTATATAGTCCTTTTCATAAAGCAGTTAAACTAACAAAAGCAACGAAATGTATTGAGGCTACTTAAGGTGATGTTATTTAAATATTTACACAAATACAGCATGCAGCAGTGTTTTCAGCACCGCTTTTCAGTGATAATCTCCAGCAACACACTAAAATAAATTGTTTTATCTGAGTTATGAATGTGAGTTTGCCTTGTGAATCGAATATAAGAAGCACAGTGTAATGCCAAATATTGGCAAGAAAACATGTTTCATGTGTTATCTCACATAATCATCACATTTTACTGCTAGACAAGCACATAGTGCAACTATAGTCTGGTTCATGAGCAAATGACTCTTCTGAGCTGTTTTTTTTTTTCAGTGAATCATTTAAAAAACTCGAGATACCAGTTTGAGTCAGTGTGATGAATTCTTCACTGAATGAACTAACTCAATCATCTGATCGGTGTGGAAGCCCTAGTTATGTTTACATCTCACCATTGTTTTTTTGTTTGTTTTCGCCATGTAATAAGAAATAAAAAAGGTTTTGTGACTTTTAAAAAAATCTTTATCTTCATTTTTTATCTTTATTTTCATCTTAATTATTTTTTAGATTACTTTCGTCTTTAAATGAAGCAAGACATTCCCACCATCCTAAGTATCATGTACAACTATTTAATGCCATTTCAAACTGTTTTGAGAATGGGCATCTTTGCCTACAGATGGTCAGACGTTCAGTAGCTCTTTAGAGTGATTCAAACCAGTTTGAGTTTGTGAGTCTTTTGACTGATTCATTAAAAGACATTTGTTCATCAACTGGAATACACTGGTCGCACTGTATAATTTCAGCTTGTGTTATTGGCATGCTACATGCAAAAACAAAGACTGGGCCCAATCAAAATTATCCAGCAGCACCATGTTATTCCATCACATTTAATTTTTGTCTCAGGCAAAATCTAGTTTCTGTTGCTGTGGCGCTACAGATGCACATGCACTACACTACACAGTGAATACAACTGATCACACTATTCTGTGAGTTTGCTTACATTACTGGCTTTACAGCTCTGCACACTGAAATAATGACATATAATGTGGCATAAGATGAGTTTTGTCATGCTACACAGGTAGTTGTTGGGAAAAAAAACCTCTGCTACATCATTTTGAAAATAGCTGTGCTGTTACACTATTGAAAAATGTTATGTCAGTGATGTTCTGCTCACCAGTGCTGCATATTAAAGGGGTCATATGATGCTTTTTTAAAGATCATTATTACTGAAACCACGCCTTCTTTCTTTGCATGAACGTTTGGGCGGCATTATTCAAATATTTTCACATAGTGAGGTAGATATGTGGGGGCGTGTTAGAACGAGCCGTTTTAGGGGGGCGTGGCAGAGTCTTAACTTTGATAAAGAATATCTCTTTGGTTTTGAGACTTTAGTCTTTGCAACTTCAGGGATCTTATCTATGCACAATCAGCTTGTAACACTCCAAAGAGAAAGGAAAACTTGAAATCACATCATATGACCCCTTTAACAGCTCAATAACTGAAAATGTTTATTTCCATTTTTATCACAGAAACTCAAACAGAAGAACCAGCAGCTGAAGATGATTATGGACCAACTCAGAAACCTCATCTGGGAGATCAACTCCATGCTGGCTGTCAGGAGCTGAAACACACACACATATGCGTGTGCACAGTCATACACTGTTGTACATACACTGCCTGTATTCGCTGCATTCATGAGCTGTTTTCAGCGGGACACGTAAGACAGATGCAGGAAAGAGCAGCGAGGCACAAAATTGAGAGAAGGTAGGAAGCGAAACGAGGACTGGACTGAAGAAATTCTGCTACATTCATAACACACGGTTGAAATACCAATTCGGTTCAGCTGTCTTGGATTCAATTTTCAACCTGATGAACATTAGGTCTGAGCAGTCTGCTCATTCACTCAGATATGCTTTAAAATGAACCTTTTACGCAAGTATACTCATATTTTGCATGAGCGATGGCTGCTATTTACGGTTAAACTGTATAGTATAGTTATAGTTCAATCATAACTTACAGAAAAATATTGTATGAAACGTATTGCATATTAGTGTGGTGTTAATATATCTATTAAGTATAAACATATACCAATGCTTGTCCAATGTGACTTCTATTTAAAAAAAAAAAAAATCAAGAACAAATGGTCTGATTTTAATATTAGATATAAAAGCATCCTATTCAAAAAGAAAATAAATGCACAGCTGTCTACAGTAACTGCACAATCAATAGTGCTCAATTCCAGCATGTACGGTTCAATATACCTTACATTATTTGTAATCCCTAATCTGTAACCTCTAATCGGAAAAAAAAACATGCAAGTCATGTCGTTATAGCATCAAATATGACTTTATTCATTTTCTTATAAATCATTCATACAAAATTGGCATTTTGCAATTTCTTTATCACCTCTATAAAAAGTCCTCTGTTAATTACTGGGATGAAGGGTCAGGACAGGAGGGAGCAAAACAAACAGCTCTGAACAAAAATAACCCAAAACAAATCGGTATTTACTCATAAATAGTCTAAAGTGGTCATGCAAGTCTGGTTAACAGCCTAACGTGAGCAATACAGTCGAGTGTTTAACAGATGCTGTGAAACTTTAGTGTCCGCAGATGACGCAACTTTATTTGAAAGATTTTGCTGCTTCTGTCCCATGTGACAGCGGGGGTCACAAACTCAACTCAGTTGAATCAAAAGGCACAATCAGGGAGAGATCAGTGATGTTTTTGAGCATGACTCCATATTGCTTATTGCTAATCACAGAACATAATGTAAGATAAATCAGATGCTAATTTGACCAGTTAGCCTCGAGACAGGATGATTTCGACAGAACGAAAAAGTATAGAAACAATGCAAGAATCAGTTTGCTAACGACAACATAATACAATTGCATGAGTTTAAATTTGCCAAGATTCTTTGGTGATCTTGCAAGTGTGTAGTGATAGCAGCAGCATTCAACAGGCCAATTTCAAATGAATGGCTTTGTCACGTTAAGCTGGGTAATTAAAATAACATTGGCGTCAATGCAAACACCTATCAGTGTGTCGTCTGCACACATGCTGTGCACTGACAAGGGCCTTGGGCAGATCTGGACATATCATGAGCCCTGATGACAGTGTTGGCAAGGGCATCGTGACAGGATGGGATGCACATATTAATCAAAACAGACATCTGATGCACACATCTACCTGCTAAAATCATCTTGGATGCATCATCCTATATGTAATTGTGTAGATCCAGCTGTATGAACAAGGATTATGTACATTGTATTTGAAGTGTACATAATTGGCTGATGAAATTGTGCGAGGCCAGACATTAATTGTGTGATATGACATCATAATGACAATCATAGGTATAAATGCTGGACATACATTTTTAAATTAGATGATTTGCTGAACTTAAAACTTAACCAGATGTGTGCCGTTTGTTAAAAAAAAAAAAGACAGAAAAGGATGACAAAGACAACTAATTAACTAATGAACATTTTATGCAACTGTTAAGAGGGCAATTATAGTAGAAGCTTTCAGGGACTTGAAATTAATTCACATACTTGTATAACAAGATTCAAGCAAGCACCTAAACGTTAATGTCAAGATGGACATTTTAAAATTTCATTCAGGCCAGTTCATTCGGATAATGTCAGATGAATCACAGGAGCATTACGGCAAATTTCTCAGACCTTTAACTCATGATTCAATGTCAAATAGCTTATTAAAATACAATGCACAACAATTGAAGTCTGAAACTCGGGTTCCTAAACATTCAGTGTCAGGTATGCATTTCAATTTCAGCGTGGGCTGACCATGATGGGGGATAACAAAATATGTAGTGTACATCATGTCACAGCATCAACCGCATTCTGATGCATTATGTGCAGAAAACATGAAAAGGAAAAAAAAGGCTTTGGCTCACAGCTGGCACATTTTAAGTCCAGTCACCTTCACAAAAGGCCACTAAAGCACGGCACTCCTTCAAGTCATCAGACATTCAAGTACCTGTGAGCGGAGACTGACAACATGCTCCACTCTAACTCTGGAAAACAGTGAAACAACACCCAAAGTCTTGAGAGCCGTTCCCTTGATATGAAATCAACAAGAATGGATGTACATTTTGATGGAATAGAAGCATACTTGCCACTTTCTAGGGGACATAAATTTGCCAGGTGTCCATTTGTGGCTGAGTGAGTTTTATATGCGAAGGAGTCGCATTTAAAATAGGAGGCCGAAGGGGAGAATTGAGGCAGTGTTCATTGAACTTTGACGGACAGCTCATTTTTCACAGGGACAGGGAAGATAGAGGAGGTGAGAGACGTCTCACTTAAATTACAGCCATAAGTCCTTACAATGCAACCTGTCATGCGCTGATGTCTATGAAAGTTTTCTCACCTAAACAGATGGTGTTACTGCACTGTAAGCTCTGCCTTTGTTTCCATGCTAATTTTTCTCTTGACTATGACAAACATTTTTTTCCAAGTCGGGCTGTTTAATAACATGAAGATTTAGGGATTTCTAGTTATATTTTTTAATACACTTTAAGGTGGATTTGCATGAATTAATTAGGTAGGGAGGGTTTGGCAAGCCACTTAAGGCAACTCATTAGTCTTGGCACCATTTTTGAAAATAAGAAATAAAATACTGCAGGGTGTATACATGGTTTTTATGCCACTAATAAGAGGGACCATCGTTTTTAATGTAATGTTATGGCCCTTTTTTGCACACTGCAATATCTGCGTCTGTGAACTTTTCACCTTCACTGTCTACATCATAGCCTTGAATCACTTCCACTGAAACGAAATGATTATGAAGTCTTTCGAAAAGGAAAAAAACCCTAACACCTCAAACTTGGAAATAAAAGCATGGGCTCAATCGTACACAATCATGGCTCAAGACTAGGGCTGCACGATAAATCGCATGCGATATTTAACGCGCATCTTATCAGTAAAGCCGCTTCTGTAATCAGCGGTAAATCTCCCATCACCTGCGGGCTTTCACATTGAGCAGCATTAACTACACAGAGCCGTTGTTCACTGACGAGCAGCGCAAAACCACGTTCATATTCGCGCGATTTTTTGCGCTGCTCATCAGTGAACAACGGCTCTGTGTAGTTAATGCTGCTCAATGTGAAAGCACGCACGTGATGGAGATTTACCGCTGATTACAGAACCGGCTTTCTGACAAGATGCGCGTTAAATATCGCATGCGATTTATCGTGCAGCCCTACTCAAGACCTTGGAAAGAACTGATTCAGAGAAAGTGATGCTGACATCCGAGGCAGGAGGATGGATGGATGGATCTCGATGTGGCGGGGTGAAGAAGTGCTAACACGAGGATGCGTCCCTCCTGTCTTCCAACAACTCGCTCATGTGCTGGGAAAGAGGAGTTTTTCTGTGGCATTTGTTACCAACCTTGAAACAAAACGAAATCTTCCGAAGAGTTAAAAGTGTGTCACGTGTGTCTGAAGGTCCACAGAGGCCGTCACATCCTGCTGTCTTTGTCCTTTGCTTGTGTGCTGAAGGGAAAACTGAACCACTATGGTCCTCCTCAGCTCTGGTGAGTCTATTGCGGCCCCCTGTTGAATGTCCATCAAGGGGCGCCAGTCTGGTCAGAGCCGCTCAATCTCCCTGTATTTCTTACGGAGGATGGAGACCTGGTCCTTAAACAGAATGGGGTCCAGTCTCATTTGGGAGTGGACCAGTGGCATAACGCCAAACCAGCTGGCGAACTTGTTCATGCAGGTCTGACGCTGGGCAAAGTGGTCCGGGTCCGCCCAACGCGAGGCTCGAGATGACTAAGAGGAACAGATGCACAACGTTAGATGGCTTGCTCAAGCTCATGTAGGTTTAATTATCTACACTTACCTGACCCATCATGGTCTCCTTGTACTGCTTTTTTTGTGTGACCTTGATGGGCGGCAGCTTGGTGACAGCAGACACTAGGAAGTTCATGAGGATGTCCTCACAGTTGGCCAGCTGGTCCACCATGCTCTTCAGGCTACTTGGCAGGAAGTTGGTATACAGGAAGTGGTAATATCTGGAGAAAAGGACAGAATGGAGGGCATGGACATTGTCAAGGACAGGTTGAGACAACCAAATCATAAATTCAAAAGCTCAGTATTGGACTGGATAAGAGATATTGATTTTTTTTTTCGTTAACTGCAAAAAAAACAATATCAGCCTTTTAATAATCAGCCCCAAGTTTCTAGCTTACTACGGAAACTGCAAATCATGTTTTTCTGACACAATTGAACAATTCTACATTTGTGGTGGCAGGTGGTGCCAATCAACTTTACAAAAATAATAATCTGAAAATCTTTATTTAAAATAAATATTATGCATGTTAAATTAAATACAATTACATCATAAAATAATTATATTGGCAAGAAAATAATTTTATATAAATACTTTTGTGATATTTTAAGAAAAATCATGTCCTCATCCTCATGTCTGGGGTGTTACCATGATAGAAACAGATCCTTATATTTGGACTACTTCCTGTTTAAGATCATGATTCGGTTTAATCTGAAGATTATTATAATCGTATTAATATTTACAAAATATCGCCTAGTCTACTTATCGCAATGGTAATCTACATTTTAAAGATGTCTAGAATTATGAAAATTTGTGATGTTACTGCTTTTGATTTTGGACATAACCAGCATATTACCTAACTTTTAGAATGAATAATTCTAATGAATTTCATTAAGCGTTTACTCGACCTATCATATGATCTATCATATACAGTCATTCTACTATGCTGATGTGACATTCAAAATTTCTTATCAACAATGATGAGAATAGTTAATATTGTTGTGGAAACTTTTTTTTTTTTTTCTTGGATGAATATAAATTTCACAAGTACAGCATTTATTTTAAATAAAGTCTTTCCTTTCACTTTTAATCAATTTAATGCATCATTACTGAATAGAAGTTTTCCTTTCTGGCAAAAAAATGACCCCAAACAATTGCAGTAGAAATGCACCGGTGCAAATAAAATGTAACGGGAAGGCACTGCCCTAATTTCCTCCCAGTGAAGCAGCTGTTTCCACATGCAGTACCTGTGGTAAATGGCAGCTCCGGTGAGAACCATGGAATAGTCATTGGTCCATTTGGAGGTGTAACCCCAGCGCTCCTTATTATTGTCCCAGAAATGACTGCGGGCTGGATATCCCACGATTCTCTCAGGGAAACTCTGCCACACCGTGAAGGCAAAGTCCACCTGCAAGGCAACGTTTAGCTCAAGTTAGAAGCTACTTGCCAAACCAGCGGTATAACGAGTTAAAAAGAAGGAATAAAGAATCGAGGATGGTGGCATGAAGGCTCTCTCATGACAAAATCCAGACACAAAGATACACGCACACATACACAAACACGCTTTCAAAGCTGCAGGCTGAGAAGATGCCCTCCTTTTTCGAAGATCAAAGCATTTAAACAAATAATTACTGAAACACATCAAAAGTGTCAGCGGCGGAGCCTCAGCAGGATCTCAAGTCAGCAGTGAATTGAACCACACACATACAGACACACACAAACAGACTAACTATATACACTGAAACCTTGGCGTAACCCCACCGGCAGTACATCCGCCTCACATGTAATGCCAAAGTCTCCAGCTACACAAATGGGGTTATTTGGGAGGGGGAGTTCAAGAAAGAAAGAGTAATTGGAGTTTCCCTGCAGTGTGGTCAAGATAACACATGATTAAAGATCTCCATTTCAGGAAGAAAAGAGCAAGGCACAGGAGGGAAGACAGGTTTAGGAGGTTGACTTCAGCTGTGCGCGTTCACACTGACTCTGCTGCCTCTGATAAGGGATGGCCATTTCTCACTGGCGTACACTGCAGAGTGCCACTAATGCAGGGGACAGAAGAAGCTGAGAGAGGGAGGAACCGAGGGCTGAAGAGGCCATGCTGAGCTGATTATGGGTGGCGGAAGCATGGTGGTTACCAAATCTGCACTGCCAGCTGAAAGGTTGGGGGTTTAATCCGAGAGCGGCTGAGGAGGGAGCGATCACAAGCCTGCTCAAACGATAAGGCGTCTTTCACTTTAAGGAGCTACAGGGTTATGGATCCGACATCTGCCCTATTGTTAGCTGCAATGGATGCTATTTTTAATATAGGGCCAGGAAAGGAGCAGTCTCGTTCCCTGAGGCACACTTATGATGTTATTCAAGTTGTTTTCCAACAAAAACTTCCACCATTTTTCATCTGTTTGATCCATTCAGGGTATTCTGGCTATTGTACTGTACCCATATGTAAATGACCTCTGTTATGACTGGCTAAACTTTCATATATAAAATTATACACATGACCGTCAACAAACAAAAATGTTTAAAAACAATATATATATATATACTGTACATCTGTATTATGTATGTAGTATTTTTAGATTTTATAGCTATTAGCTATAATTATTTTATTTATATAATATATAATTATTACATAATTAAATATATATATATATTCATTATTCATATATTCATTATATATACAATATAATGTAGATCTGCAAAAATTCAATAAATAAAATTTGTACTACTTTATGGATTTAATCTTTGCAAATGTCCGTCACTGACGTTCACATTTCTATGAATGGTGTTTTACTCATGAATGTCATTTTACTTGTTGAGTTTTGATGATAACTATGTTAATTATGTTAATTAAATGTATGTAATGTAAATGTAAATGATTCAAATAAATTAATTTTGTTGAATGTACCATCTTGGTTTGTTTAATAATGATAAACCATAAAAAACAACAACCAAAAAAACCTTTCCCAAAAACAGGGGCTGATCGGTTTCAATCTAAACAAACATTTCAATCAGCTTTGATGATTCCAAATCAAATCTTTGTAAATTAACATCATTAATAACTACAGCTACATTAAATCGCACACATTAACTTCGACAAAGCTAAAATAAAAACGTCTCTGACCTCCTGTCGAAGACCCCAGAAAAGAAAGATGACATTTACAGCCATGAATAGTGATAGAAAATGAAAAAGGAAACTTTCCAGGAGGAAGTGCCGTCTTCAGCAGTGCTGCAGGGCCACAGGCTAACAGAGCTCAGGACGGCAGTCACTCTCACTGCTGATGTGTGAGTCAGAGAGAATTATAGTCCATACCTCAGTGGTTGACAACACAGTGTCCTCATCCAGACTTAACACTGCATCGCTGATGATACTGTCATAGGGCTGAAACCGACTGCTCATGACCTACAGAGAGAAAAGAAATATGTACGGTCAGATTTTATCTAAAGACTTCAGATAGAAAGCTTGTATAAAAGGAAAATGCCTCTCTTCATATTTTTCTCTGTTTGGATTAAACTCCAAATGTTTGGTTACTGTTGTGCATGTGTGGCTGATCACTAATAAGATGCAGAAATTTACAAAACGAGACACACATTGAAGTCCTGTCACAGACGCATACAACAACAGGCCACCCACACACATCCCCTCACAGTGCTTCATAAACATGCAAACATTTCATTTAACTTTTGTCAAAACACATATGGACAAATCAAGCCTCAATGGCACTAAACGTCAAAACAGTGTCAGGAAGTGACAAACGGAGTCATAAATACACAGAAAGAAGACGGTGTCTAAAAGCACAACTAAACAGGAAATAATACACGTGCTTCCCATTGTAAATCCCCCCTCAGTCACACGAGCAGTCTGCTAGCAGTGCCCGCAGGGAACACTCCACATCTAGAAAGCCACAGCCACAATATGAAGGTGAAAGATGAGGCACGTGCAGGTGAGTGATGGCCCCGTGAAGTCAGGATTAAATCTAACGCTGGACATCTCACATCTCTTTCCTTCAAATCCACAGACGCCATAGTGCCGCACCACAAGTTTGAAAATTGAGTTGAGTCATGTTTCAAGTAGATTTCCCTTAGATGCATTTCATGATCATTTTCCGCCACTAATACATTACTACTAATAGCTACAACTAAGAAGTTTTAAACAGAAAATATTTGTGTTTTGACTGTGTCAGCGTCCATTTCATGCACAAAACATGGATAAGCTTGGCTAATTCTGCTTCTTGGCAGAAGAACTTAAACTGGTTTAATTTTTCACATGAGAAAACAACACTGTGAACAGCAAGGTTCAATAACCCAGATTTAGTTACCAAATTTTTTTTTTGGTTTCTGGCTAAATGAAAATGCTAATTTTGGTCTCTGTAAAAAAATTCATTAGGGTGCATCACTTCTAAAATTCCCTACTAAAAAAAAAACAAACAAAAAAAAGTGCCCTTATTTACAATCATATAACAGTGCATGTTTTTGCATGCTTGTTATTCTTAAAAAAAAAAAAAAAAACATTTACAAAGGATAAAAAAAAAAATCTAAAATGTATCTTTTATTAAAATATTCTCTGCCTTTTCCAACTTTTCTGTTGACGCAAGTCAGCTTGCATGGACAGGAAATTTTATATTCACAAAATAGTTTTTCACTATCCAATCTCAATGGCTAAAACCAAGTCCCGCCTTATATTACTTTCCTTGGAATTTTACGCTTCAATCAAATTAAACCAATTCTCAATAAGAAGTTAATGTTGTTTCATGCAGTCCTTAATGAAATCCAGTGCAGCACAGCTGTACCACAGGAAGTGAGTCTGAAAGGCACGGTATTCTCTGTAGGATCTCATATACTGTAGAAATGGGAGTGTTTAATAAGGAAAATGCCTAAAGCAACACTTCATTGTGGCATGGGACCAGGCTGTCAATCACGGCTTAAAAGAGCTGTCTCCTCGTCAGCTAGTCTGGGTGGGAACACACACACACACACACCACTCTGTAAACAAGACCGCCACAAGCCGTACAAACCACAGGCTGACTGGCACTACTTCACTGCTCTCTTCCCTCAGCCAGAGGAAAACTAATCCCTCTCTGCTCCAAACACTGGGAAACAACACTCAACACTCACAGTCCCTCTCTGTTCCACAGCTTTAGCCTACACCAGAAACATCCACACAAGCCCTATGAGCAACTATAAAAGTGCAGGATGTTCTGTTGTGTGTCACGAATATTTTACTGCAATACTTATAAATATAGTCACAATTTTGTGAAAAAGACTTTATCAGGGCAATAACTTTCATTACCAATGAAAAACATTACATATACACTACCGTTCAAAATGTTTTTGAAAGGATTTTCTTATGCTCATCAAGTACAGTAATACTGTGAAATACTAGAACAATTAAAAACCACAATTTTTCTATTTTGAAATGTAAATTTGAGCAGCCATTACTCCATTATTCAGTGTCACATGATCCGGTCACACTTTATTTTAAGGTCCAATTCTTGCTATTAACAAACAATTAATTACGATGTTTGCCTCAATAAACTCCTAATTTGCTGCTCATTAATAGTTAGTAGGTAGTTGTTAAGTTTAGGTATGGGGTAGGATTAGGGATTCTTGCAGAATATGTGCTTTATAAGTACTAATAAACAGCCAATATGTTAATAAAAGGCATGCTAATAAGCAACTAGTTAATAGTGAGAATTGGTCCCTATACTAAAGTGTTACCCATGATCCTTCAGAAATCATTCTATGCTGATTTGATACTCAGGAAACATTTCTTATTAATATCAATGTTGAAATCACTTTCACTGACTTTTACATTAACTGTTCCCTCCTGGTGGAATGACCTGCCCAACTCAATCCAAGCAGCTGAATCCAAGTTGCTTTGACACAATCTGTATTGTTAAAAGCGCTATAGAAATAAAGGTGACTTGACTAAATGTAAATGTAAATGAAAACAATTGTGATGATTGATATTTTTGTGGAAACTGATACATTTTATATAATTCTTTGATGAATAGAAAGTTCACAAGAACAGCATTCATTTGAAATAGATTTTTTTGGTAACATTATAGAAGTCTTTACTGTTACTTTTAATCAATTTAAGGTGCCTTGATGAATAAAAGCATTAATTTCGCTTTGGATAAAAGCGTCTTGTTAAATGACTAATTAAATGACTCTATTGTCATTTTGCATTACTGACACACTATTGTCCTATAGTAATTTCAGCAGCCTTTACTCCAGTCTTCAGTGTCACATGATCCTTCAGAATTCATTCTAATATGCTGATTTTATACTCTGGAAACATTTCTTATTATCAATATTAAAAACAGTTGTGCTGCATAATATTTTTGTGATACATTTTACATGATTGTTTGACGAATAGAAAGTTCACAAGAACAGCATTTATTTTTTAAATAGATTTTTTTGTAAGTTTTTACTGTTACTTTTGATCAAGTTAAGGTGCCTTGATGAATAAAAGCAGTAATAATAAAAAACAAAAATTAGAGTATACATTAAAACCAGCATTCACAAAGTTTCATGCATTTATTTTTTCAATTTATTTTTAGACTTTGTGACACATCTAATGCTGTCATAATGTCATTTGTCAAAAAGTGGAAACAACTTGGGAAACCTTATTGAAATCTCAAAGAAACCGTACTGTATATCACCTTGTTCTCTCCTTCAATTACAATAATGGGCACTGAGGTGGCCGGCCATCGATGCTTGGCAGGTAAAGGCTTGTCACAATTCCACAATACAATAATCTGAGAAAAAACAAAGAAAGAGGTCAGAAACAAAGCAATTTTCAAAACTATGCATTCTTTTGAATTATACAGTACATTTCTTTTACTGAGGCCTCGGGGGCAGAGAGACTAAAATCAGATCCAGTCGCATGTTTCTTTCCAAAGAAAATAAATAATACAAATCATAATATACTGTATTCCATACTTTTATACACAGTCATACTTCATTAAAAAGACACACTTAAACAGCATGCGACAGTAAAATGTATGCCGTGAATGCCAAACATGCCACATTGAAAGGTCTCAGGGACTTCACTCAGGGCTTTCACTCTGTGAAGTTCGCACACATTTCTGTAATTGTTTATCTGGTTTTAGCATTAGCCTGGAATGTCGCAAATTTGGCATGCAATGTCAGTTTCAATTTACAGCTTGTCATAGCCGTGAGGTTTTTTTTTTAAATTCATTTTGTCACTTTCAAGTGTCTTTGAGTGATTACAACTCTGGCTCTGGTTTTACGTTAACACTCATAAATGTTTCATGTGGAACATTTTAAGAGGGGCCCTTCCTCTCAGAGAGTGTCTGTGATTTAGAAGTCAGCTAGTTCACAGAGCGGGGTTAAACAACTCATTAAGAGCACATTTACATGTACAACAAAACAGTGATAGACTATCAAAAAGTTTTAAAAACCCACAAGAAAAATAAATGCATATAAATGAGAATTTAAAATGCTGAAATTATTAGGTCTCTGGTCTCATTTCTTTGGTCTTGACATCAAAACATGAACAGACACGCGCACACTGAATAAGCTGTCAGAAAAGCAATAAAGGCGAGAAAGTAAAATTGGGTAAAGACCTAGGCTTGCTGATCAGATTTAACTTTCCCTAAAAAAAATAAATAAATAATAATAATATTTAAATAGAAAATATTTCAAATGTATTTATATAAAATATTTAAATATTAAATAATTAAATAAAAAATATTTTTTTATTTTATTACATTTTAGTTTTCAGGGCACTTTTTGTTGTTCACGAATACATTGGCAATGGCATCTGGACATGATGCAGGCTCGATGAGAATCTTTATTACACGCAAGGGCTGTTCAAAATGAAAAAGTACTATATTAATGCACTGATTTTAAAATCCTGTTTTAATGCGCTGGTGATATAAACTGCCATCAAGCCTTTTACTTAACCGCATCTTTCATTTCATTAATGCCCAATCGCAGAGTCACGTAGCTCTCAAACCACGGAGCAGAACAATAAATGAAAGCTTGTCTGTCTAATGATATTACATGCAGGAGGATCAGGAGGCCTCTTCAAACTCTTAAGTATTCTATAATCTATAATAAGATCAGAGACATAATTAAACTACTTAATCTCTTCGAAACAAAACAAAGCCTGAAGGTTGGATTTTTTGATAATGCAAACTGCATTCATGGAGGAGCGAGGCAAAGATAGCATGTCAACATGAGTGAAGCCCCGTACTGGGGTGGATGCTAAAGTTCAGTCAACTAGTCATCCAACAACTGAACAATTGTGTAGTGAGAATTATACAAATGATAGCTTAGATATATCCAATTTAGTCTTCAAAAAATTATCCAACTTTATGTTAACATCCCATTAGAAATGTATTAAACTCAAAGCAAGCCTAATTTTTTCCAGGTGTCCAGTTTATTTGACCAGTCGTTCAATCCACAGACTACTTGATTTTGATAAGTCAGGATATCTACAGAGTTTTAAAAAGTCAAATTAAAGACTTTTTACAGTAATTAATAATGTATGTTCAGAAATACCCATACTGTTAATTAAAATCACTTTTACTTAATTAAAGAGGCTAGGGTTAACATTTAACCAAGAGGC
>NW_015641038.1:694061-694688 GCF_001515625.1 Sinocyclocheilus rhinocerous | reverse complement strand
CATACATATATATTGAATGTGTTAAATAATGTATTTTTCAATTTCAGTTTTATTGTTGGAATTTCATACCAAAATGTTCTTGCATCCCAAGGCATACATTGTCTCACATTCAACACACACTAAACAACACCACACAATTACAATTACCTCCTGAATAAACACTAACAATATCAACATATAAATACATAATGAGCTACAACACAAATCACAAATGGGCATTTTAGGACTTTTTAAGGACCTGCAGGGATCCTGTAAGTAGTTTTGTATATGCCTCATTTAAATGGGTATTTTTAACTGTCATTAGTTGTGGCCAATGTCTTTAAATGCAGACAGTATCACTATCAACTTCCCCCAGTTTTGGGGGTACATGCGTACTAACTCACAGCGGTGGGTTACCTAGCCTGCCAGAACGAGCTCAAAAGACACCCGTCATTCTCCTCTACCTCCCCTTGATTATTTATATCCCAGCTTCCTTTCCATTCTTCTGCGCAAAGACTCCGGCTGATGAATTGCAGCTAAAGGGTGTTGTGCTATTCCCAGCCCTCCACTTCAGCTGGAGTAAAGCGTGCTCGATTCAAGCTCCGCCAGAGAAGCAAAAGCCAAGCGTTCAGCAGCCGAGTCTTTTCA